>NW_026855196.1:0-196698 GCF_026571515.1 Ruditapes philippinarum | reverse complement strand
CAAAGTGATCCCTCGGAAGCATTAATCACAACAAAATAACATAAGAATTGCAGACTCGGTTTGATTGAGTCTGTACATGAGGGATAATGAATAAGTGCAACATCCCTCACGCCCCCTAGCACCGGCTTGAGCGGTACTCAATTCTCAACACTTTATAGTGTTAGCCCCTTCCCCTTTGTGGGCCTATTATTATTTTCTTTGAATTCCTAATCAGTTACAAATTATTTATCATTTAATGATTAACGTGTCGTTGCCCTGTCCTTTTTATGTTTGGGGTCCGCCTGGGCTCCTTGCCATTGGTTCTTGTTGCTGGGTCATATGGGGGTTGCGTTCATTGAACGCCGCCTTTCCTTGTTGATCTTGTTTTTCATATTTTTTGGCATCAATGAAGCCTATTTGTTGCCAAGGCAACCAATATTTTTTCAAAATAAGAAGAACAGATAAGACATGCATAATTTCAAAACACAGATAAATACAGAATTTCTAAAGAAAGCCCAACAAGGCAAAATTGAAAATGTTGCAGGCTCGGTTTGATTGAGCCTGTTCATGGACGGTACTGGAAAGTGCAAGTTACCGTCCACGCCCCCTAGCACCGGCTTAAGCAGAATTCAACATTTAAACATGAAATAATAAAATTTTGAATTTAGAAACATCCGCAGATGTGTTCATACGGCGGTTATCATGGAACCTTCAATGTGACACTTCCGTGCCATTCCATGAAAAGCGGCGTATGGTCCCCAAGTAATAAAAAGCGTTAAGCTTAAGCGTCCTCAAGACTGCCATCTACCCACCCGTATGTCAAGTTTGATAAAAATATTTCCAGTACTTTTTGAGTTATCACTGGATTCAGTTTATGTGAAAAATTTGCCATATTTTCAGTCTATGTGTTGCCATAGCAACCAGAATTTTCAACATAGGAAGAAAAAGGAAAAGACGTGCATAATCTCCAGACTCTCATCTACCCATATTACAAATTTCATAAAAATATTTCTATTACTTTTTGCGTTAACACTGGATCAAGTTTATGTGAAAAATTTGCCATATTTTCAGTCTATTTGTTGCAATAGCAACCAGAATTTTCAATATAGGAAAAAAAGTAAAAGACATGCATAATTTCCAGACTGCCATCTACCCATATTTCAAATTTCATAAAAATATTTCCAGTACTTTTAGAGTTATCACTGGATCCAGTTTATGTGTAAAATTTGCCATATTTTCAGCCTATTTGTTGCCATAGCAACCAGAAGTTTCAACATAGGAAGAAAAGAAAAAGACGTGCATGATCTCCATACTGCCATCTATCCATATATCAAGTTTCATAAATATATTTTCAGTACTTTTCAAGTTATCGCGGGATCCAGTTTTGTGGACGGACGGACTGACAGACAGACGGACGGAGGGTAAACCTAAAGTCCCCTCCGGTAAACCTACCAGGGGGCTAAAATGCAGGCAACATATCCTAAGGGTGATTCAACATTATTCAAGTAGGAATATTGAAACCACCCAACTAGAAAATGCCGAAAAGTTGAAACTAAAACTACCACAATCACAACAATAATGTCGTGCTGAACGATCTTCAAGGATCGAAAATATAACATCATTGATTAAATGTACAGGGAGACCTTCTTTAGCTTAGGGCGTCGACCGGGGGAAGTACTTGCACTTTCCAGTACCGTCCATGAACAGGCTCAATCAAACCGCAGCCGCAACATTTCAATTTTTTGCCGTTTTGGGCTTTCTTTAGGGATTCCCCCCCCCTTGGTATTTATCTATTTTATGATTCACATCCGTGTTATTTGTGCCGTGTGGCGGCTGTAAAAATCTCCCCGTACATTTAATCAATGATGTTATATTTTCGATCCTTGAAGATCGTTCAGCACGACATTATTGTTGTGCTTGTGGTATTTTTAGTTTCAACTTTTCGGCATTTTCTAGTTGGGTGGTTCCAATATTCCCTACTTGAATAATGTTGAATCACCCTTAGGATATGTTGCCTGCTTTTTAAATTTGTCTTTTGACGTCTTATCTGTGATACGCAGGCTTCATAACCTCTGATCCCCTTTTCAAAAAAAATCCCATTTTATTTAGTTCCCAATTGTTTTTCTCGTTTAGGGCACACGCCTTTTATTACTTGGGCGACCATACGCCGCTTTTCATGGAATGGCACGGAAGTGTCACATTGAAGGTTCCATGATAACCGCCGTATGAACACATCTGCGGATGTTTTAATAAATTCAAAATTTCATCATGTTCGTGTTTAAATAATGAATTCTGCTAAGCCGGTGCTAGGGGCGTGGACGGTAACTTGCACTTTCCAGTACCGTCCATGAACAGGCTCAATCAAAACGAGCCTGCAACATTTTCAATTTTGCGTTTTGGGCTTTCTTTAGGGATTCTGTATTTATCTATTCTTACTGCCGCCACACGGCACAAATAACACGGATGTGATCATAAAATAGATAAATACAGAATCCATAAAGAAAGCCCAACAAGGCAAAATTGAAAATGTTGCAGGCTCGGTTTGATTGAGCCTTTTCATGGACGGTACTGGAAAGTGCAAGTTACCGTCCACGCCCACGCCCCCCAGCACCGGCTTAAGCAGAATTCATCATTTAAGCATGAAATAGTAAAATTTTGAATTTAGAAACATCCGCAGATGTGTTCATACGGCGGTTATCATGGAACCTTCAATGTGACACAGTAGTGTCATTCCATGAAAAGCGGCGTATGGTCCCCAAGTAATAAAAAGCGTGTGCCCTAAACGAGAAAACAATGGGCGGAAAAAATAAATGTCTGCCGTATTGCATTGCTTTGTACAATGACGTGACGCCATTATTGTCAAGTTTCTTTTCAAATTGACGCGTTGTATATTTAAATAACCTGAAGATTAACCTCGAATATAGTTAAAAAGTTCATTATTCGCAACAAGCGTGTTTCCTTTGACCAAATTTACTGTGTAAAGATAACAAGAAAATTTAGAATCCGAAGAAACTGTAAGCTTCCCACGAAACAAGCAATAGATAAATACAGAATCCCTAAAGAAAAGCAAGTCTTGTGGGGGTTGCGTTCATTGAACGCCGCCTTTCCTTGTTGATCTTGTTTATCATATTGTATACGACAAACTTCCCATTATTATTTAAGCAAATCAAGGGATGTCTCCTTCCTAGGAAAGAAGCAAGTCTTAGAAAAAATCGTGAGAGAGGTCCATTCCCAGCCACTGCAGCATTTCTACGAAACGAACGTTTTATTTTCCAGGCTTATACATCCTCTCCACAGCATAAAATATGATAAACACATCCTCTCCACAGCATAAAATATGATAAACAAGGCAAAGTTTAAAGTGCAAAAATGAACAAAGGGCAATAACTACAAAGTAAGGACAGGCAGCAGAGCTTTGTTTTTTTTGCACCTGCATTTTGTACCCTAATGACATCTAATCTACCTCCAAAGTTTCATTTTGATATCTCTTATAGTTTTAGAGTTATGTCCCGGACAATGTTTAGAGTATAAAAATGAACAATGGGCAATAACTCAAAAATAAGGCAAGGCAGAGTTGAGGTTTTTGTGCAATGCACATCTACCCAATGTGATCTATTAACCTTCAAAGTTTTATGTTGATACCTCTTGTTGCTACAGAGTTATGTCCCGGATAAGAAAAGCGGACAGACGGACAAAAAAAAAGCGGCAACTATATGGCTCACCCATTCAGGCAGCATAAAAAGATTAAAATGAAATTAAAATAAAAACAAGCATAATCGCTAAAATATTTAACCTTAAAGGATTATTATTTTTATATAGGAAATTAAATGTCATTACTTAAATTGAAATAAATAACATGATACATTGAATTTAATAGTTCATATGCATAGCGCTTGTTGAACTATTTATCTATATATACTATGTACATTTAAACAACCGTAGAAATCTATAGACAATCACTGAAACGGTTATTTTATATAACATAAATATGTAAAAAATTTTAATCAATAATCGAACAGTAGCTACGTTTTCTTTCCTTTTCTACGTGTTTTCTGAATGATACAAGTAACAGTTGACTGGTACATACTTAGAAATAAACCAAACGTAAGAATCGTTCATTCGTGTTGACGAAAATGTCTGCCAGTGGCTAGTCCAACTTATTAGACTTGTCAAAGAGACACCGAGATAATTTTGGACGGGCGCTGTCTTTTTCCAAAAAATATGAAAAACAAGATCAACAAGGAAAGGCGGCGTTCAATGAACGCAAGTCCAACCACGAACTGCATTTTTATGCACGGACGCTTCCCAATTAGAAGTTGTTGGGAGCGAAAACTAGAAAAGTTTCAAAGAAACGGTCTACATTACCTGAAAAGAGAATCCTTTTTTTATGCAAGGTCCCAAATTATCATACTTCAAAGTGGAAACAGAAGTCTAAAATATTCCACTTTAATTTTTTTTAATCGTTGAAAATTATTGAAAGCGGCCATATTGGAAAGCGGTGTCATGGTAAAAATTGTAAAACACTGGTAAAATCCATGGTGTAACACAGGTATCGGCGGCAATCGATTGTATTTGCCAAAGCTTTATTATACAATTTGCTAAATGTTATTTATATGAATTATTGCAGGAATAACTCTTTTATTCACACACAAATATTTTCAGCATTAAAAACAGAATGTGTAAAGGAAAATATGATAACCTTACTTAGAAATTAAATAGTTTATGATGTCCGATGTCAGATCATACTGCATTTAAAAGTCCGTTTAAATTGTCAAAATTAGATATTAATTAAGTTGGATTTTTTAACATCTGTGATCATAAAGGTGAAATTTCTGAACTACCTTTTTTATTTTATAACCCTGCCATGATTTCCCACATAACGAAAAATAACAAATTGTAATTGTAGGTACACTTAATGAATTATAATTATACTATTACATGATATAAGCAAAAAAAGAATTTCAATTTATATTACACTCCATATCAATTTTTCTAGTTTATTATCCTTTAAAAAGAAAATTGAGGGACGGTTGTGTAATGGGAAGAAGAAGTTCAAAAACAACCAAAATAACTTTTAAAATCTGAAAAAAAAATTGCTTAAAAATTTCCAAACTATAAAATGGAATTTCAGACAGTCCTCCAAGTAAAATAACAATTGGGTCGCAACAGATTTATGACGGGGTTTATGAATAAAAACACAGCAAGCGGAAAATTTAGTGACCGTTATTTAGATGTTGAATAAGCAATAACAATGTAAGACAGATGGGAGAGAAATGTTGAAAACGACTATGTCGCAAAAGGCCACCAAAACCTCTTGATACCCATTAAAAATTCCATGTTATCTTAGTTCCCCGTTGAACGGCACCTCGAAATGTGTCACAATTGAAAGTTCCATGATTACCCGCCGTATTATGTACACATCTGGGGAGTTGATTAAAAATTTCAACATTATTTATGTTTAAGTGATCAATTCTTAAAAACCGGCAACAAGGGGGAGCCACTTGAAACCTACAGAGCCGTCCTTTGGAAGCTCCTGTGTATTTTATGTTTCGATTTTGAGCCAGTTTTCCAGGGCGTTTTTTGGTGGGTTTTTTGGAGGGTGGGAATACATGAAATCGTTGGATAAGTTTTTTATACTGTTTCTTTAAACATTTTCTTTGCTTGCTTGCCGAACCTTGTATTGATAATCATTATCTGTTTGTTACGGTTCGGTATACATGTATACAATATGAATAAAACAAGCATGAACAAGGAAAGGCGGCGGGTTAAATGAACGCAAACCCCAACACGACCCAAGGAACGATGAACCATTGGCAAGGAGCCCAGGAGGACATAAATTTAAAACCGCGGAAAAAGGGCGGCAAGGGAGAGCACGGTCAGGCTTATCACTAAAAAAACTTGAAGAAGGCAAATCAAAGAAAATAAAAAAATGAATGAATTTTAATTAGGACCACTAAAGTTAACGAGCACCAGGGAAGGGAATAGGAAATTCGGGGAGGGGGCGAAAATAAAGAAATAAAACTAGGGGCCAAAAGGGGAAGCATATTTACCAAAAGACGAAAAAAAACAAGAACAAGGAACAACAAAACAAAAGTGTCACCAAAAACAGTATAAAACAGGGACCACTTAAGTTAAACGGGGCAAGGAGAAGGGATAGGAAATTCCCGGGGGAGGGGGCGAAATAAAAAATAAAACTAGGGGCAAAGGGAAAGAAACTTAAACCATAGACGAGAAAACAAACAAGGGACACAAAACAAAAAGTGTCACCAAAACAGTAATGAAACAACAAGACATACACCTTGATTTAATTTGTTTGTTGATTAAGTGCTTCCGAAGGGATCCACTTTTTCCAGGGAATTTTATACATTTTTAAAGTCTCTTAATCTGTTCATTTGAAAAAAATTCTGATCTTCTCAATGCTTTTTTTTTTAATAATCTCTACTTAAAAAATTTATTTCAAAAATTAAAAATATGTGACCCCTTTCCTTTATAGTTACACAGCATATGGCTGGATCAACAATAAAGTTCCTTTTTAGTAAATTAAATAAAGTATGCTCAAGAGACATTTAACTTTAATAAATAGGTTTAATATGGTATTATATATCGGCCCAATCGGTTGAAAAAGAAGCTCTTGAAATATGTACAAATAAATATTTGAAGTGGTATTTCAAATAGTTTTCCTTCAATATTTTCTTTTACTTCTTAATTGTCATTAAATTATGCATATTTAAATGAAGTCCAGTATTTTATCCGAGAGTGACATTTGCATCCAATTAAGCAAAACAAAGAGGCAAACCACCAATGAAAATGTTGAGTTGTATTTAAAAATATTTAAAAAATATTAAACAAACAGTTCTTGTACAGCGAGCCTATTTGCGACCATTGCATTTTAGGTTAAATACAATGATACTTTTCAATAGTAATTTAATAATGCACACATTTAATTAAAAAAATAATGAATAGATTTATTTCCCCCGATATTTCGTTTAATTTAATCTTCATGCGTAACCCACACTTACCTGCTAGACACACTGGTAGCTACTACCAGCTTTCACGGAATCGATTTTTTACGATGACGTCATAACATGTCCGCCGAAGATAGAGTAGACAGTACAAATTTGAAATAAATCGCATGTATGCGTTAAAACAGGTACAATCTACTATTTTTTATTGGAGAAGTTAGTACTAAAATTTATATTCTATTGATCTTTAGAGGTAATTGACGTTACTTTCAGGTCTTTGCCCTGTCCTGTTTTTGTTTGGGGTCCCCCTGGGCTCCTTGCCATTGGTTCTTGTTGCTGGGTCATGTGGGGGTTGCGTTCATTGAACGCCGCCTTTCCTTGTTGATCTTGTTTATCATATTTTAGCAGTAAAAATCAGTCCAAACTATCGATAGTGTTACCGGTAGATTTTCCGTGCGTAAAAATGACAGTTAAAATTAGGCGTAACGGTTTGACAGTAAGAAAAAAAAGTCTGTAAAATGGGTCAAACCGTTCACGCCAAATTAATTAGGCTAGCCAGTGGCATACAAAATCAGATCATAATAATTGATAGATTTCTTGTAGATATGATGGTAAATTTAGGAAACGTTTTTGGTGACGGACAGCAAAGGGAGATACTTGCTACCGTTTCTTGGAAGAAGAGAAAATTTCGTAGTTATTTGGAAAAGTGGAGCTAGAATAAATTACGCTTATATTCTGGAACAGGTGAAAGTGATGTTCTCCACTTACTAGTATATTAATTTGGTTCGGCACTTGTAACTTTACACAGTTGGGATATGACGACCGATAGTGCTGTAACCGCTTAATTCGAAATGAACAGTACAATCCCACTGCTGATGTTATTTTTTACAGTGTCAAGTGTATTCAACTTATCACTGGAACCTGTATTAAGTGTTACAATGTGAAAAACCCTGCGACCAAGTGTTACATATATTGTTATCATCATTTAATTAAAATATCGATGAATAAAAGGTCAGTACAGTCCCAAATTTCATTGGATCTTGAGCAATATACTAAGACAAAGGAGGAGAAAAAAATCCAAATATTTTTTTTTCATTTCAAAGACCTATATATATATATATGGTATTCACCCAGGTCCAGCACTTGCAGAGCTATGGCTGAAGAAAATTGTGGCATCTTCTTCTTAAAGTGTAACTTCATCGTAAATGATATCGAATTATCGATTTCAAACACAAATTAAAATGTGACAGTTCTGTTCAGTGATCCATCGGAAGCATTAATCACAACAAAATTACATAAGAATTGTAGACTCGGTTTGATTGAGTCTGTACATGAGGGATAATGAATAAGTGCAACATCCCTCACGCCCCTAGCACCGGCTTGAGCGGTACTCAATTCTCAACACTTAATAGTGCTGGCATCAATGATCCCGAAGGACCAGAAAAATATAACAACACTGAAGTGAAGTACGGGGCAACTTTTTACAGCTGCCACACAGCACTTGACACCTGCTGTTGTGAAGAATCTGGAAACAAAGTGATTTCTCGGAAGCATTAATCACAACAAAATTTATATTGTATTTTTTGTGAATATGTATTCCCAAGTTCCCATTTACGTCAATATTAAAATGTTTATTTTTATTTATATTTTTATTGACGACATTAAAGAGGTCCGCAATAAAAGGGATCACTATAAAAGTTGTAAAATATGATAAACAAGATCGACAAGAAAAGACTGGATTAATTATAAGCTATGGAGAAATAAATACCAGGCTGTTATTAAAAGGAGTAAGAGATGTTCTATAACAAGGCAGTTTAAGATTCGAGAGATTGTAAATATTTATTGCAAAATTTAAAAGACATATCAAATGAGAATAAGCAGCAACCGTCTTTACCAATCACTTTTTAAACATTAATGATGTTCTATTTGATGGAAATGTGAATGTTGCAAATGCCATAAATAACATTTTACAGAAATTTCAAAATTAATTAAGAAATCCAATTTTAATGCTAACAATATTTCGTATTAAAAAGATGTTCTAGATCATAAACTTAAACATATGCAATTTGACATTTATTTCATAACCACATTTGAAGTAAGCAAATATTTTGACAACCTTAGTTGCTTAAGCCGGTGCTAGGGGGCGTGGACGGTAACTTTGGTTTGGGGTCCCCCTGGGCTCCTTGCCATTGGTTCTTGTTGCTGGGTCATGTGGGGGTTGCGTTCATTGAACGCCGCCTTTCCTTGTTGATCTTGTTTATCATATTTTTTGCACTTTCCAGTACCGTCCATGAACAGGCTCAATCAAACCGAGCCTGCAACATTTTCAATTTTGCCGTGTTGGGCTTTCTTTAGGGATTCTGTATTTATCTATTTTAGTAAAAATAAATCTTCTGGCATGGATGGAATTGGTCCTTATATACTCAACACAAAAAGTTTAGCCAGTACACAAAGATGATAGGACTGATGTATTGAAGCTCTAAAGAAATAAACAAGAAAACATTTTTCGAAATCAGTAAAGTATCTTCTTTAATTTAATCCACATCAAAACAAAATTCAGTCAATTGAAAGAAGTTAATCGTCATTCGCGTCATCTAGGGGTCGAAAGCGAAATTCTGGAGGATGTCAGTAGCGGGTGTGACCTCCTGCTTTGTTGATGACTGCCAAACAGCGCCTCCTCATGCTGTTGATCAGCCGTCTGATGACTTGGAGTGGAATGTTCAACCATTCCTCATGTAACGCTCGTTCCAGATCCCTCAGGTTGTTGACGTCATTACGTTGACGTACCTTGCGGCCAAGATGGTCCCAAATGTGCTCTATTGGAGATAAATCCGGGGATCTGGCCGGGCAGTCGAGCACCCGGACGTTGTTTTGCCTCAAGAAGTCCCGTGTTACCCGAGCGGTGTGTGGCCTGGCGTTATCGTGCTGCAGGACGTCAGCGTTGCCCTGACGTAGATATGGCAAAACCACTGGCCCAATGATATTGTCACGGTATCCAATAGCATTAAGGTTACCGTTGACTGTTACCAGCTCTGTAGTCCCCGAACATGATATACCACCCCATACCATCACGCTACCGCCTCCATACCGATCTCGCTGTACAATGTTTGAGACGTCAAAACGTTCGCCTTTTCGCCTCCATATCCGAAGTCTTCCGTCAGCTGCCTGCAGATTGAATCTTGATTCATCGGTGAACACCACCCTTGCCCATTGCTGTCTTGTCCAAGCGAGGTGTTGTCGGGCCCAGTTTAAACGCGCGCGGCGATGACGTTGCGTTAACGGTACTCCAACCAACGGACGTCTGGACCGTAATCCTGCAGCTCTGAGACGGTTACGAACGGTACCCAACGAAATTCTTGTTCCTGTTGCAGTATGTAAGCGGTTAAACAGTTCAGTGCTAGTCAAGAAACGATTACGTCGCGAACGACGTCACCAGGTACCTGTCTTCACGTTGCGTTGTTTTCTTTGGTCTTCCAGAACGCGGTCTATCTTTAACATTGTTTGTTTGTCTGTACCTGGACTGGAGACGGTAAATTGTCCGCTCATGCACATGAAATGGAGTGCGACGTGGTTAACGGTTGATCCACCGTTGAGCATACCAATAGCTATAAGCCTATTGTTTAACGTCATGCCAGGGCGACGTCCCATGACAACGTTTTAAATTTTTTCTTTAAGAATTCAGGTTTGTATACGATAACACGTGTTGTTCCACTAGTAAAATTAAACTTAGTGACACTGGACTCTGCAAACAAGTGGTGCACGTGTATTTTGACATCTTCGTGAAAAGCGTGCACATTTCAAGAGTACACAATAAAATCACCAAATATTGAATAGCTCAGGCGTTCAGCATGATTACACATGCTAGTATAAATTGCTACTTTATAGCGTGTAGTACATATCACATTATTAAAATACTGACTAAACTTTTTGTTTTGAGTATATATTAAAACTATGTAAAGACTCTATAACGAGAGCAATAACTTCAATTATTAATAACAATTATTAATAAGAGTATTTCACTAGGTATATTCCCAGTTAACTGAAATTAGCACGTGTTATACCTTTACACAAAGGGGGAGATAAGTCAAACCCCAAAAATTATAGGCCAATATCTATTCTACCAACCATTTCAAAAATGCAAATCAGCTAAATAATTATCTTCATTATACCAATATCATTAATGAGCACAAGTCCGGTTTCCGTAGACATCATTCTTGTCAAACGGCTTTGATCCGCCTTAAAGATGCTTGGCTTACGAATATTGATGATGGAAATATAATAGGTGCTGTAGTTTTAGCTTTTAAAAAAGCCTTTGATTTAATTGACCATAATATACTGATTTATAAATTAAAACTATCATTTTTCTGAAATCTCTGTACAATTTTTTTCAGTCATATCTCTCTAACAGAGAGCAAATTGTAAAATATGATAAACAAGATCGACAAGGAAAGGCGGCATTCAATGAACGCAGCCCCCACCCGACCCAGCAACAAGCGCCAGCTTGAGCTTGATTTATTCTAAATATTTGAAGGTTTATACTTGGGTGTGTCGGGGGGCAGCGTCCTGTGATCGTTCCCTTTGTCTTGTTGATCTTTATTCTTGTTATTTTATTATGGACGGTACTTTTTTTTTTGGATTTTACGGCACGTCAACACATAAATGGCCATATCGTGCCGAATGCCATCGTCGGATACCCACGATTGATAAACATGTAATGGTTCGGCCATGGTATCCGACGATGGCCGAATGCTAAAATAGGCTTAAACTATTATGTAAAACGTTGTAAATAAAAATTAAAAAAAGAGCCAATCAGATCTTTGAATACAAGTTTATCTCTTTCAAATAATCGATGATGTTTTTTGATGGAATTGTATTAAAGAGTTCTTTGAGTGAGTTTACATTATAAAATCTGTTACGGGCCTGTGAAAAATCATGACATTCCAGAAGAAAATGCTTGACAGTAAAATTTTCATTACAGCCTACACAGAAAGGGGCATTGTCATTCGTGAGGAGATAAGAATGGGTAACTTTAGTGTGTCCAATTCGGCATCAAAGAAGAACTGTTTGATCATGGCGGTTTGACAAAGACAGAGATGGTGACACATCAAGAGATGGGTTTATATCATGAAGTTTATTAAAGACGGCATTGTCCTATTGCTTTCCATTCAGATGAAACGAGTTTATTTATAGCCGTTCTAAAATCACAAGCAGGTAACAATAAGTCAGTTTTTTGAAAATTTAAAGCTTGTTTAGCTAAAGCATCTACTTTTTGAAAAAATAAAACGTTACGAGAAGTGTAACATATAGAGTTATTTATTAAAGCATACACACGTCAATATGTACAGTGTAATTTTACAGTTTCATATTAATCAGAATCATTTTACTCATTAATTAGAACGTGTTTTAACTTATCCAGACGCTTTGACAATTGTTTTTGTATTCAAAGATGATGAAAAATCTGCAAAAGCATTGTGTCTTCTACCAACATGTTTACTGAACATTCACCATGGAGCAATTCTACCAGTCTTAAAACGTTATGGTCTAAATTTTGTGCCCTTCTTCGGTGTCTATACAGATCATTTTCAACAACATTAGAATCAAATACAATATCCAATGCTTCGCCAAGGGGACCTTTTTGCTGACAACACTTTTGTACTGTTGTATCTGTGTACCTTTTCTTTGATGATGATTATAGTAAGTCATTAAACAACCTATTTTTATATTTCGTCATGAAGTCAAGGGGTAGATTTCGACCTAATCTTCCACCATAATTAATGGTTCTGTTGTGAACCAAGTCGAATTGCAAGTGTTCCGGTAGCCATCTTTTTACAGATGCAATCAAGCGATGAGTAAATACGGTGTACTTTGGATGCTTGTTTTCAAAGAAGTAAACGAGGTCATATTCCCAATATGATATCATACCTTCCCTATCAGCCACTCTTACTGCGACACGCCTGCACATTTAATTCAGACCCCTTTATAACAATGCCGAACTGTATTTCAAAATCTAATCATCGTCATCTGGATTGCCTTCTTTGGCATTGCTTTAACTTTTAGGCTTACATGCATCAGAACAGTGCCATGTTTCTTTTGGTGGTTTTTAGGGATCAATATTTAGACATTTCATATGGTACCATTCATCATTTGTACAGTCAGATTTATCATGACAGCCAATCATTGGTTCATCAGTGCCAATGTCTTGTTTACAAATGCAGAATCTGTATGGTTGAAGTGTTCGATGCTTGCATTACCATTGGACGGGAATGTTTTCTGTGTCTATACCTGCGCAAGATTAATGGAAGTATTCGCCGTACGGACAATTACTTTGACAGTCACAACCAAACGGGTCCTCATCAACATCCTCTCCACAGATAATATTGGTGGTCCAGTTTCATCATCAGTGAGCAGATAATCAGTGTCTAATGTCTGTCAAACCTTGTAAACAACAGATTTGATGGTGCTCTCTAGAAAATTCGTTTATCAGAAGTTTCTGCTGACTCATTATCAACTGGGTATTTGCTGGAAGGTCAGATATATAATACATATGAAAATAGATAAATACAGAATCCCTAAAGAAAGCCCAACACGGCAAAATTGAAAATGTTGCAGGCTCGGTTTGATTGAGCCTGTTCATGGACGGTACTGGAAAGTGCAAGTTACCGTCCACGCCCCCTAGCACCGGCTTAAGCAGAATTCAACATTTAAACATGAAATAGTAAAATTTTGAATTTAGAAACATCCGCAGATATGTTCATACGGCGGTTATCATGGAACCTTCAATGTGACACTTCTGTGCCATTCTACGAAAAGCGGCGTATGGTCCCCAAGTAATAAGAATCTTGTGCCCTAAACGATAAAACAATGGACGGAACCCAATAAAATGGAATCTTGAAAGGAGATCAGATGTTATGAAGCCTGCATATCACAGATAAGACGTCAAAAGACAGGTTTAAAAGCATGCAACATATCCTAAGGGTGATTCAACATTATTCAAGTATGAATATTGGAACCACCCAACTAGAAAATGCCGAAAAGTTAAAACTAAAAAACTCACAATCAAAACAATAATGTCGTGCTGAACGATCTCTAAGGATCGGAAATATAACATCATTGATTAAATGTACGGGGAGACTTTTTACAGCCGCCACACGGCACAAATAACACGGATGTGATCTTAAAATAGAAAAACTCGTCATAAAAATCTTGCAATAGAAGCATTTCCTTGTGAAACTCTTGAGCAGCTGGTTCCAAACCTTGCAAGCGCTCCATCTGAGAAAGACCATTACCACGTTCACAGCTTAGTCCATCGCCATATACCAGTGTTTTATGGGAGGGAGACGTCGTCAATTTTGGGACGTACTTCTGTAACTTTTTATAAATGCCGATTACATCTTGTGTGGAGCACGGGTTTTCGTCAGACACCTAAATTAACGAGCACACTTCTCCATGTTGACTGTAAGGAGTACTCATAAACAATATGAGGATAACTAAATTCCCAACATAGGTCATGAAACCACTTAATGTGTCTAGTAATTATTCTTCCGACAATAACATTCATTCTAGAACAAAAATAGAAATTGAGAGGTCCATTGCAGTAAGTACTTCCTTACTATTGTCAGTACGTAAGGATTTGACCCGATTAACGGCCATATATCCTAAGGCCATATTCCACTATTTTCCCAACGTTATCCCAGCACATTCAATAACCAGGTGGTTGGAGACGTACCCCATGCAACATCTTACGGGGTTTATGTTTCTCAGTTAATTAGATTCACTAGAGCTTGTAGCTATGTAAAGGATTTCAACGAGCGGAATATTTTTATTACAAGCAAGCTTCTAAAACAGGGCTACCGCTATCATAAATTACGGAAATATTTTACTAAATTTTACAATCGTAACTTTGATTAAATTTCTAAATTCAATAGTGATTTAAAAACTCTTCTGCGACAAGGGATTAGCCAGCCTGGTTTTTATGGCGATGTGATTTACAAACTTCGTAATATTTTGGGTCATGGTAATATTTCTGCTGTTTTTACTAAAATCATTAAACGTTTTATTAAAAGAGGTTATGACCCTACTATTTTAAGACATACTGCATGTTTAGTGTTCAACCCTTTTACAGAAAACTGTTGGACACTACGCTTTCCTCTTTTGATTACATCTGACGGACCAAGTGGGAGACTATGATGGATAGTTCGTAAAGCCCTTTGGGACTGAATTGTCTTAATGTTCGTCTTCTGCCTTGCTTCGTTGGGCCCTTGTAGGTGATTTTCTTGTTGCTCTGTCTTCCTTTAGGACATTGAGTACTTTTGTTATGGTCATTGGGTTTACTTTTATATGTTTCTACATGATCATTTTAGTGTTTTACTTATTTAACCTTTTGTAACCATGACAACTGTTAGAATTTCACTTGGCGGGGATTCATTTTATTCACACTGTCTCGTTTATAGGAACATGGTGGGGCTAAGAGCGAGGTTTGGTGCACCATTAACCGGTTTAAACTCCCCAGCAGTCATTATTATGCTGCTGACCGTTCCAAGGCGGCGCCCCTCTGTGTTCCTCAGATGTATGTCTATGTTGTTTCATACTGTTTTGGTGACACTTTTGCTTGTGTTCCTTGTTGTTTTCTCGTCTACGGTAAGTATCTTCCCCATTACCTCTAGTTTTTATTTCTTTGATTAACCCCCCCCCCCCCCATTCCCCCGGTCTCCTGTCCCCTTCCCCTTTGTGGGCCTATTATTCAATCATTTATTTGTTTTCTCAATTACATATTATTTATCATTTAGTGATTAACCTGTCCTGTTTTTGTTGGGCTCCGCCTGAGCTCCTTGCCGCTGGTTCTTGTTGCTGGGTCGTGTGGGGGTTGCGTTCATTGAACGCCGCCTTTCCTTGTTGATCTTGTTTATCATACTTTAACATTTCTCTTGCATCTTTGAATATGTTATCATTATTAAAAGATGTTTCCATAAGCATATCTGACATATCAATGAACTCATATCCGGTATCAATTTCATCGTCTGCTCCAATGTATTTTTTGTTCAGGGTCCCGTCTTATCAACGGTCGTACGACCGTTTTTATCGTACGATTGTCGTACGTCGATCGTACGATTTTGGCGCTGTCTGTTCAAACAGCTGACCAGTTTACTTTTTCCCTTTCTCTGACATCTGTGAATTAATGCAGACGTCTTTCAATTTTGACATTAAATGCGTGTTACCTCCTTTTTGAAGAGTACGTGTTAGTGCGCAGGCGTAAGAATCGTACGTTTATGAAAATTGTAATATTTTAGGTTGAACGTACAACCGCGTAGACAGTCTTACGATCAAGCGTACGACAATCGTAGATCAAAATCGTACGATAAGATTCCAAAATCGTACGATAAGATTCCAAAATCGTACGCTCGTTGGTAAGACGGGCCCAAGGTTATTCAGGATCAAACAGTTCATTTTAAACAGTTTATAAAATGAACTGTCATTATCAGCTCCGCTGATGTCATCACTATCTGATGATACATCATTTTTAACCTGGTCATTGAAATTTGTTAACGATACGTCACCGTTATTGCAAGAGAAAATTCGCTTTTAAACTCTTGGACAGTATCCTCCTTTCTTTGAGAGAGTATTTGTTGCATGTCAGATTTCAATTTAAGTGCAGCTGAATCAAAATCTGTCCGTTTTTTGTTAAAAACGGACAGCGTAGTTTCGTAGCCAAGGCACAAGCCAAGATGAGACAGCTGCTTTATAAGTTCTCGTTTAAGTCTTCCTCTCCATAACTGTATTGAAAATTAGGTTGGCAACAATTTTGACTTTTGTGGGGCTTTAGCATCCAATAATGACAAAATAAAGCCAATACGGGGCTTAAGATTTACAGAAGATCGCATCATGCTTTCTTCGTTCTTTTTTGAGGTGATAGCACCCTTTAAAACATTGCACTAAAGGGGAGCATTTTCAGAGAGGTCATTGATTATTGCTTCCAAGGAAAAATGTGCTTTGTTGGGTATATTTACTTCAGTACATAAGGGAAGTCCAAATGCTAATACTTGTTTCATTTTAGACCTAACAATGCGTGAGGCAACCTCAGTAAAGTGGCGCTTTGTACTTTTTGTCGCGTTATAATGCCTTGATATTACACGGTGATATTGCCTGGCACGGATGGCAGTAATAATTGTGTCCCATTTTGAAGATTTCCCGAACGAGAGTATTGCAAAGAGATTCTTCGTCTGAAAAACATATTTGCTTTTACACGTTTACTGTATCTGATATTTTCCCTAAGCAAGAATAGAAAACTTTGTTTGTCAATGTATTGATGATGGAATCAGAGCTTGCAATATGCTACTATCTCCGAATATGAAAAAGAATTCTAGAAACAGTAGCAATTTTAAATGCATTATGCTGCTTTACATATAAATACAGTAATCTCCGCTTATATCGAACTCGTAGGGACATTCAAAATCTGTTCCTTATATCCGGAGTTCCTTATAAGCATATAGCGAATTAGTTCCTTGTATCAGGAGTTTACATAGCGAACAGTCAGTACGTTATATGTAAATTTGTTCGCTATGTAAACTCCTGATAAACTCTCTTATCATACGTGACAATTTGAAAGACTTCCACTTCCATTTTGTGTTATGCTGAATTTAGAAGAAAGTAGTCCGGCAAGAAACCGGTGAATATATGTTTCATTGCAGTGAAAAATAACTGTTTACAGTAAAAATACGGAAAAATGAAAATAAACATCTTATTTCATCAATATGTTTCAATATTTGATTTTATATAAGTAAATAATAATATGTACTACATGTATAATGAAAAATATTTATTGCGAAAAAATCGAAGCAATCCTCAATTCCACTCGGAACTACAGCGCACTGCATGTGTCTATCATTTTGTACTAAACTGTCATGATCTTGAATAGTTCCGCTATGTATAATTTTCTTTATGCATAAGTTCCATAAAAAAGATCGATCTATTATTTGATAAAAGCAGATCTGTAGTAAATCATATCTTATAAAACATGTCTTCTTTGGTACATTATCACTAAATTATATAATTTCGAAAAATATGAAAGTAATAAGTTAGAAACCGAAAACCTGTAATGAATATTAAAATCATGTATTTTAATTGCGAGATAAAACAAGGCAATCCTCATTTTTCACTCAAAAATATAATTGTAAGCTAAAAAAATTCTTCACAGCTAAACCACTCCTGTCAGCACAAGGGTACTTCTTTGCACAGGTTGAGCAACAAGTACAAGAAGTGCATACGCATTTACCTTACATACCAAACACACAGAAAAGTTTGAAAAATCAGCATCAATGACATTAAATTTTCGAAGTACCATTTTTCTAATACACTTTTCTTCAGAATTTTTTACAATTTCTGCCATACTCTTATCTGTACTTTTCAGCGATGCCGTAAAATTATCATACATAATTAAACTAAGGCCACAGCGCCCATCTCTGGCACACCGTCCAGCTTCCTGCCAATATGATATCACAGATTTGGGACAACCAATGTGTATTACCATATCTATGTCAGGTATATCAATGTCAATTCCCAAGCTAAACAACGGATGACAGCCTTGTTTTGAGAAATCATTCACAATCCTTGGTTTATTTGTGTGCATTTATGGTACATTTCTATTATGAATTCTGAATGTCGTCAACATATGCATTTTTATTCAACGCTTCTTTTAACGAAATAAAAACCTCCGCGACTACATCTATGGAACGGCAATAAATATTATTTTTTTGGACTTTTTGCCGTTTTTTATATGATCAACGAGAAAGGAAAGCTCATCTTCAAACGGTTTCTGTTGCCTTTTAAAACACGATAATATTATATTTTATCGATGTGGTGACTTCGAAACAATGACGGTTTCTTCAATGTCAAGTTTTTGAATTGAAATGATGTCTTTTTTTACATTTTTGTACTTGTGGTACTGATTGCAAGGAAAGGAACTTTAAAACAGCTTCTTAATTGGGCCATTTCCCGGTATTTTGGACGAAAACTTTCTCCCCATTCAGAAAGGCAATGCACTTCGTCGAAAATTATGGAAGATTTACGAATTTGCCTTACGTCTTAAAAAAAACCATTTCTCCATGAAGATTTTAACACTGACTCTGGCGAAGAAATCAGAAAACTAAAGTCACGACTTGCACTGCATGAAAACAAAATTAAAAAAATAGAAATTAGGGGCACATTAACTTTTTTGCAATCTTTGATTTGCCTTTCTGTAGAATGTCCAAAAATGTGTTTGTATTTTTGTAATAACATGTTGTAGAACATGTGAGATACATACAACTGGAAAAAGCTTTGAACTTTGTGATACATGCTAACAAATTGTAAAGAAGGGGTAGTAGTTAGAACTAATATCATACAAAGTACTAAACAATCAATGTTATTGTGTACAATAGAATTAATCCCAAAGCACATGGTCTTCCTAAAACCAGTCGCAGAAATCCAAGGAGCTATTGACAAATCTGTCATTAATTATTCATTTTTGAGCTGAAATGTTTTATTATGTTGGCTTTTCTTTCCTCAAAACAATTTCTTCGTTTATCCAAATCCATCGTTATTAATGACAATAAACTAATATATGTATTTTAATGTATTTTTATGAAACTGTTATTTGTGTTATACAATTACACAATTTAAATGATGAGCTTATGAACGGAATTTAATGAGCATGCGAATTATAGAAATGCCTTTTAAGATACAGATAATTTATTTAGCTTTGAAACATAACCGTTTTTAATAATTTTCAATACAGGCCAACAGCATGTCGATCGGTATTAATCTATGATAGGGACCCAGGTCATTAATCTATAAATAGAATTGTAAACTCGTGCTTTGTGTGTCATTTCTGCGTTCGACACAGACCTTTAAACATGAATCTATACTGTATCTTTACAGAAGTTTGGAGAATGGCAACTTGTGCTAATTGTGAAAGGGCTTTTTTTGAAAAGGCCTGGGGAAAGTGGCGGTTATTACCGCTTTTCACTTTAGAGAGAATTAGAAAGCAAGCAAACTGCACGAGAGCAACTAGAGCATTTAACTGAAAGTGCATTTACACTAAAGGAAAGGAAGACAGCACGGTTCTTGTGTCTTCTGTGTTGGAATAACTTGAAGGACACAGCACGATAAAAGAACTCGTTGGACCAGTTCTTTGGCGTGACATATTCTTCATCGTATGTCGGTGGCAAACGCTCAGATTCAACGCAGTGTAGTTCTGTCCAGGACCATTTAGAGCCTTCATCAAGCAAACGGCCGGCAGAATATCCTGTACCTAAAATAGTACCACTGTCTTGGTCTTTCAAACGGCCAAGATTCACAAGTATCCCACTAAAGGTATAGATCTTTGCATAATTGTCTAGCAAGTTTTCAAATGTTTTGAAAGCTTAGTTACATTAAATAATAACCGTCGTGAAACGTTATATATTAATGCAGTCGCTTATTCTTTATGAAAAGTAACTATTTACTACAAACTGTCATATTTGTGATTTTACATTTAAAAGAAAAAGGAAATTTTCGGCTGAGCGGTGTATAGTTTCATAGGGAAAATAAAGTTAAAGTCCTACAAAGCAACGCCATTTGGTTTTCACTTACAGACAATTTTATCACTTACAGACATTTATCAGAGTGGTTAAATACATGTATATTGAGGAGTCCTACTTTGGGAATGATTAACAAATATTTTAAACTTTTACTTGTGAAGAGGTGTTTGTAATACAGAGGTCGGACAGTATATTTGATCTGAAATTTATGCATGGTAAAGGAAGTTGTACCTTCTTCCTATTCTTAAAGGCCCACAACGCAATATTTTTCAATTCTCAAAAACGTCATAATTTGTAACATCCTCCAATTTCAAAAAAAAATTATTATTCCTGAAACAGGTGAACCATCTTTGACTTTGGAATATTTGGTTTAATGAACTAGTAAAGTAAACCTCTCTTATAGTGGACGTGGTTACAGCGAACGTCCGGTTATAAGGCGAATTTTGCCCTATATTTTATACAAAAAATACAACGGTTGTAAGGAATTATCGCTTATAATGAATTCATTTTTAAGTCCCAGTTCAGTACAGAAAATCACACTTTTATAAGGAAATCCTAAATATCGCATATCCGAAAATATATCCCCACTTTTACTTTCGTTTTCATCGGCACGGATGACTGAGGAAAAATTGATTCTGATATTATCACAGACATATTAGGAACAAATAATGTGGATGACTGTCAGTCATCCAAAGACGAGAGCAATTTAGATGATCTGCCGGTAGTTTCAAGAACAGAAGTTATAATTGATTCTTTGTATAAGACTTTGTCGTACTTCGAGTCTAATGCACATGTAAAAGAACCAGTTTTCTAAAAAGTTTATTGGATATTGAATTTTAACGAAAGAATTGTAAGCATTCGCAAACTAAATTCAGCGTCTTCTTCAAAGCAAAGTGACTTTTTTTCTACATGATACTGTATTGTCAATAAATAACAATATTGTACATATCATATGATCATGTTCTAGATACATTTATATATGAAATATGAAAAACAAGATCAACAAGGAAAGGCGGCGTTCAATGAACGCAACCCCCATATGACCCAGCAACAAGAACCAATGGCAAGGAGCCCAGGCGGACCCCAAACATAAAAAGGACCTCTTTATTAAAAAAATGGCATCGTCTACCATTTTGAAGAGCATTTGTTTAAAAGAATAACTCATTTTGGTTCGTCATTGTTGTCTCCATTACATTGATTCAATAAAGAAATAATTGCAATGTTTTTTTAATAAAGAGGTCCTTTTTATGTTTGGGGTCCGCCTGGGCTCCTTGCCATTGGTTCTTGTTGCTGGGTCATATGGGGGTTGCGTTCATTGAACGCCGCCTTTCCTTGTTGATCTTGTTTTTCATATTTCATATATAAATGTATCTAGAACATAATTATACGATATGTACAATATTGTTATTTATTGACAATACAGTATCATGTAGAAAAAAGTCACTTTGCTTTAAAGTAGTCGCTTATTTTAGTTTACGAATGCTTACAATTCTTCCGGTAAAATTCAATATTCAATAATCTTTTTAGAAAACTGGTTCCTCTACATGTGCATTAGACTCGAAGTACGACAAAGGCTTATGGAAAGAATCAATAGCTTCTGTTTTTGAAACTACCGGCAGATCATCTTTATTGCTCTCGTCTTTGGATGACTGACAGTCAGCGACATTATTTGTTCCTAATATTTCTGTGATAATATCCGAATCAATTTTTTTCCTCAGTCATCCGTGCCGATGAAAACGAAGTAAAAATGCGGGATATACAATGTATTTACGGAAAGCCGATATTTAGGACTTCGTTATAAAAGTAAAATTTTCTGTACTGAATTTGGACTTAAAAATGAGTTCCTTATAAGCGATAATTCCTTACAACCGTGTTCGCTATAATCGTATTTTTTGTATAAAATATAGGACAAAATTCTCCTTATAACCGGACGTTCGCTGTAACCGTGTCCACTATAAGAGAGGTTTACTTTACTAGTTCATTGAATCAAATATTCCAAAGTCAAAGATGGTTCACCTGTTTCAGGAATAATAATTTTTTTTTGAAATTGGAGGATGTTACAAATTATGACGTTTTTGAGAATTGAAAAATATTGCGTTGTGGGCCTTTAAGAATAGGAAGAAGGTACAACTTCCTTTACCATGCATAAATTTCAGATCAAATATACTGTCCGACCTCTGCAGAACGGCCATCTGTATTACAAACACCTCTTCACAAGTAAAAGTTTAAAATATTTGTTAATCATTCCCAAAGTAGGACTCCACAATATACATGTATTTAACCACTCTGATAAATGTCTGTAAGTGATAAAATTGTCTGTAAGTGAAAACCAAATGGCGTTGCTTTGTAGGACTTTAACTTTATTTTCCCTATGAAACTATACACCGCTCAGCCGAAAATTTCCTTTTTCTTTTAAATGTAAAATCACAAATATAACAGTTTGTAGTTAATAGTTACTTTTCATAAAGAATAAGCGACTGCATTAATATATAACGTTTCACGACGGTTATTATTTAATGTAACTAAGCTTTCAAAACATTTGAAAACTTGCTAGACAATTATGCAAAGATCTATACCTTTAGTGGGATACTTGTGAATCTTGGCCGTTTGAAAGACCAAGACAGTGGTACTATTTTAGGTACAGGATATTCTGCCGGCCGTTTGCTTGATGAAGGCTCTAAATGGTCCTGGACAGAACTACACTGCGTTGAATCTGAGCGTTTGCCACCGACATACGATGAAGAATATGTCACGCCAAAGAACTGGTCCAACGAGTTCTTTTATCGTGCTGTGTCCTTCAAGTTATTCCAACACAGAGGACACAAGAACCGTGCTGTCTTCCTTTCCTTTAGTGTAAATGCACTTTCAGTTAAATGCTCTAGTTGCTCTCGTGCAGTTTGCTTGCTTTCTAATTCTCTCTAAAGTGAAAAGCGGTAATAACCGCCACTTTCCCCAGGCTTTTTCAAAAAAAGCCCTTTCACAATTAGCACAAGTTGCCATTCTCCAAACTTCTGTAAAGATACAGTATAGATTCATGTTTAAAGGTCTGTGTCGAACGCAGAAATGACACACAAAGCACGAGTTTATAATTCTATTTATAAATTAATGACCTGGGTCCCTATCATAGATTAATACCGATCGACATGCTGTTGGCCTGTATTGAAAATTATTAAAAACGGTTATGTTTCAAAGCTAAATAAATTATCTGTATCTTAAAAGGCATTTCTATAATTCACATGCTCATTAAATTCCGTTCATAAGCTCATCATTTAAATTGTGTAATTGTATAACACAAATAACAGTTTCATAAAAATACATTAAAATACATATATTAGTTTATTGTCATTAATAACGATGGATTTGGATAAACGAAGAAATTGTTTTGAGGAAAGAAAAGCCAACATAATAAAACATTTCAGCTCAAAAATGAATAATTAATGACAGGTTTGTCAATAGCTCCTTGGATTTCTGCGACTGGTTTTAGGAAGACCATGTGCTTTGGGATTAATTCTATTGTACACAATAACATTGATTGTTTAGTACTTTGTATGATATTAGTTCTAACTACTACCCTTCTTTACAATTTGTTAGCATGTATCACAAAGTTCAAAGCTTTTTCCAGTTGTATGTATCTCACATGTTCTACAACATGTTATTACAAAAATACAAACACATTTTTGGACATTCTACAGAAAGGCAAATCAAAGATTGCAAAAAAGTTAATGTGCCCCTAATTTCTATTTTTTTAATTTTGTTTTCATGCAGTGCAAGTCGTGACTTTAGTTTTCTGATTTCTTCGCCAGAGTCAGTGTTAAAATCTTCATGGAGAAATGGTTTTTTTTAAGACGTAAGGCAAATTCGTAAATCTTCCATAATTTTCGACGAAGTGCATTGCCTTTCTGAATGGGGAGAAAGTTTTCGTCCAAAATACCGGGAAATGGCCCAATTAAGAAGCTGTTTTAAAGTTCTTTTCCTTGCAATCAGTACCACAAGTACAAAAATGTAAAAAAAGACATCATTTCAATTCAAAAACTTGACATTGAAGAAACCGTCATTGTTTCGAAGTCACCACATCGATAAAATATAATATTATCGTGTTTTAAAAGGCAACAGAAACCGTTTGAAGATGAGCTTTCCTTTCTCGTTGATCATATAAAAAACGGCAAAAAGTCCAAAAAAATAATATTTATTGCCGTTCCATAGATGTAGTCGCGGAGGTTTTTATTTCATTAAAAGAAGCATTGAATAAAAAATGCATATGTTGACGACATTCAGAATTCATAATAGAAATGTACCATAAATGCACACAAATAAACCAAGGATTGTGAATGATTTCTCAAAACAAGGCTGTCATCCGTTGTTTAGCTTGGGAATTGACATTGATATACCTGACATAGTTGTGGTTATACACATTGGTTGTCCAAAATATGTCATATCATATTGGCAGGAAGCGGGTAGATGTGCAAGAGATGGGCGCTGTGGCCTTAGTTTAATTATGAATGCTTATTTTTACGGCATCGCTGAAAAGCACAGATAAGAGTATGGCAGAAATTGTACAAATTTCTAAAGAAAGATGTATTAAAAAATGGTACTTCGAAAATTTAATGTCAGTGATGCTGATTTTTTTAAAATTTTCTGTGTGTTTGGTATGTAAGGTAAATGCGTATGCACTTCTTGTACTTGTTGCTCAACCTGTGCAAAGAAGTACCCTTGTACTGACAGGAGTGGTTTAGCTGTGAAGAATTTTTTTAGCTTACAATTATATTTTTGAGTGAAAAATGAGGATTGCCTTGTTTTATCTCGCAATTAAAATACATGATTTTAATATTCATTACAGGTTTTCGGTTTCTAACTTATTACTTTCATATTTTTCGAAATTATATAATTTAGTGATAATGTACCAAAGAAGACATGTTTTATAAGATATGATTTACTACAGATCTGCTTTTATCAAATAATAGATCGATCTTTTTTATGGAACTTATGCATAAAGAAAATTATACATAGCGGAACTATTCAAGATCATGACAGTTTAGTACAAAATGATAGACACATGCTGAATAGTGCGCTGTAGTTCCGAGTGGAATTGAGGATTGCTTCGATTTTTTCGCAATAAATATTTTTCATTATACATGTAGTACATATTATTATTTACTTATATAAAATCAAATATTGAAACATATTGATGAAATAAGATGTTTATTTTCATTTTTCCGTATTTTTACTGTAAACAGTTATTTTTCACTGCAATGAAACATATATTCACCGGTTTCTTGCCGGACTACTTTCTTCTAAATTCAGCATAACACAAAATGGAAGTGGAAGTCTTTCAAATTGTCACGTATGATAAGAGAAAAATGTATGTATTAAACAGAAAATGCAAGTTTTATACCAATCGATAAAAATTAAGCGTAGCTAGGTCATGTATGTAGCTGTGTTTAAAAAAAATCTTAAATATCCTCTATGTATTCTATTCATAACAATAATATATTTTATTTTTTTTATTGTAATGTTCATCGCTTTGTAATATTGTTTCATTACATGCAAACAAGGAACGGAAACGAACCAAAACTAAACAAAAAAAAAAAATACACACAGACACACAAATATACAAATATGGGGGCGTGCACAGTTGATCACACTATGGGAAAAAAATCGTCTTAACGCCGATTCGTAATTAACATGTAAAGTTTCAATATGGCTGAATACTGATGAAAACAAGGTTGAAGGTTGAAAATTTAAACCAGCATTCGTACAAATGTAGAGGAGAATTTGATACTGTTGCATTGCTGATTAAATAAAGGTATATTTTGTCTTGCCTTGCACATTTTCACCGTATATCCTTTACTTTTATAAATTTGATTTATGCTACATCTTTCTGATACAATCCGTTTAGACTTTGAAAAGCCTTGATAATATAAAATGTAAAATGTCCCAATGATGAATGTAAAATGTTAAAGAACTTTTTTCACGGCTCATTATTTGGACTATATAGTGTATAGTTTAAAACTAAATATTCATCATTTAAACATTTGAAAAAATGCAGATATATTAATCATTTATCAGATTGATAATAGCCATGTTGCGCAGTTATTCAGATAAGATATCGACCTTTCCGGTGGTATGGGGTGTGAGATATTTTACACATTCCATTATTTTTGACAAACCACCGAATCTGCAATTTTGTTTTCCGGACTTCTCCTAAAAAAAAAAAACTTTGCAATTTCATCCAAACTTTACAGGAATGATCATTATCAGTTATCTTTGAAGTTTGTCCAGACTCTTTTTCTCTTTTACCAGTAAATAAATTAAACTGAACTGAAGATTTACTGGATTAATTGTTAGCTAAAGTTCTTGCTCGGATTACACGGGTTCTCCGGTTGAATGATTTTTGGTTGAGTGATGGCCCTTTAAAAAAACGTTTTGACGTGTTATTAATTTTTGTGTTGCCTACTGTACAGTAGCTGAAATATGCTACAGGGTAGCTACAACTTTGTCGTATGTCCATCCGTCTGTCTAAACAAAACTTATGCCGACTTCTTCTCAAAAACTACTGGTGCAATTGCAAGAATTGACCTGGGGCATGTCATCGGCATTTTCCAGTTCAATGATTTTTATTTCTTAAAGCTTTGCTTAGACTATTTCTCTTATATTCCTTATGCAACTTGATCGGTACCACAAGAACGTGTGTTTAATCAATGTGTTTTCCGGTGATTTTTGGCCGACTTTCAAACTCGGGTAATGAAAGAAAACAATACTGTTTAGTTTAATTTCAAAAAATATCATCAAAATTGGGAGAAGAATTGTTAAAAAATAATTCCAATTAAAAATTCACAATTATTATACCATATGAATTAATGAACAATAATACGTTTTTAACAGATAAACAATTAATTATCAATACCTATTTATATGTATTATACGAACTTTTTATTATGAATATATATAAGGATCATGGTGTTACCATATTGTCATGCTGTAATGCATGTTTTAACCAACGACATTGATTTTATATGTAGACACCGACTGCCTGATAAGGTTATTAATGATTTATTAATTAAGATCAAACATGCACTGTTCATACCAAGTGAAATAACAAAGACGAAACTCCATCGCGGAAAGGAATTAACATTAGTGTTATGCCCGTTTTCCAATCCATATATTATATTATTGCGATGTAAAATGATAAATGCATGGTAAATTTGCTAGATTAAATATGTTTAAACTAAGTTAAGATTGAGTTTGATATTAACTATTAACCTGCAGCGTTTAGATAATAGGATGTACTTTATTATACTTTAAAGATTTTAAACCCGCTACTAAAATTGATTTAATTGTCGTACATACAATTAAGTGCATAAATAATGTAAACAAATATTTAGATAAATCTAGTGACCAGTTATAGTTATACAGTTATTGGAGGTAATTGAATATACGTGATGAATTGTACAATGATGAGACTTAAATAAAATATTTAACTATGAGTGATATTTCAGCAAAAACGCATTTCACTAAAATCTCCAAAGGTTCACAAAGTGATAACGCCAAAGCGACTTTGGGCTTTCTTTAGGGATTCTGTTTTCTCTATTTTATATAGAAAATTAATCTTTTTCTGTAGAATATTGACCGTTGGAGGTTTCATCATTCTATAAAGGTCACTTAAATTCGTTACATCAGCTTCCAAATAATCATCTTTTCGTCTGCAAATGTTTCAAAGGAAACTATTGTTCAATGACGAAAATATAACAGTTTAAAATATTTTACACCGTCTAAATATGGCAGCATGCCAGTGCTGAAATTTGCTTGATAACGAAAAAATTAATTCGCAATTACGTAATATCAATTTACATCCAAGTTGCCATATATTCATATTTCAATCCAAATTATACTCCCCCCACACACTTTTTCAGTAACATGATTATTCAAAATAGATGGCAAAAAATCAAAATGTTTTAATTTCTGAGACAATTAATCTTTTCTGACATTTTTTCTTTAAAAAAGTAACAGGCTTATATAATTACTTT
This sequence comes from Ruditapes philippinarum, assembly GCF_026571515.1. Lineage (NCBI taxonomy): Eukaryota > Metazoa > Mollusca > Bivalvia > Venerida > Veneridae > Ruditapes > Ruditapes philippinarum. The sequence continues at coordinate 168,180 of NW_026855196.1, read as the reverse complement.
CTTTAATCATACACATCAGTAAACTTAAGGGGGCTGTCCTCCAGATTTTCACTAAAAACAAAAGATCCTTAAAAATTATGTATGGGTAGCGCATGCACTAACACGAGCTATCGTGTAAACTCAAACAACAGGCGATTGAAGTAAGTTATAATCAGTACTGTTACACCGTCACGTTAAGGTACACGACTTAGGAAAAAACATTTATAAAAACTGTATTTACCTGACTTATAAGTAAGCAGGACCTTATTTTATAAATATTAACAAAATATTACCAAACCCTTAAAATGATAATATTTTCTATTTTTTTGTCTGTCATCTGGTTGCTAGCCCCTTTAAAACCCACATGTAAGGTTGCCCTTTTATTTTTTTTTGAAAAATTATCAATTTCATAAAATGGGACATAGTTTTACCAAAATTTAAACCAGGGGCATTTTTCCAAAATAGCTGATTTTTTTAAAAATCAAGGTCATTGTGTCATTTACCTGTGACGACTAGCCCATAATTCAAAAGGTGTCATTTACTGGTCAGGGCCTCTCCCCTCAGTAAATGTCATAGGTATAAAGGTATTGAGTCGACAAGAAAAAAAGCTTTGGTGCCAGTAGTGATCCCGTTTAAAAACAGGATTGACTTCGTAAAAATCGAAACATTAATTCGTATTTAAGCATTAATATTTCGTGATTCCGAATCAATATTTCGTTAAAACAAATAAAGTACAAGGAAAAAAAATGGACTTGCGTGCAACACATTGTGCCTATCAGATAAGTTTAATAATGAAATAGATGGGACTTAGAACATATAAACTAAAGTACACTGTATGCATATATATTTACAAAACAGATATATCTTAATATAAACTAAAGTACACTGTTTGCATATATATTTACAAAACAGATATATCTTAATATAAACTAAAGTACACTGTATGCATATATATTTACAATACAGATAAAGTAGTTTTATATTCAAGAAGAGGATTACAACGGAAGATAAGACTTTTAAGATTCTTCTCCTTTTAGTGTATTTTTTCAAGTGCCAAGTTTCGTACCACATAAACATTTTGGAATAATATAAATGCAAAAATATGTAGCAAGTAAGAAACTATATAGCAATCTATACTGACTGAAAATTACTGTTTCAATGTGATGTTGTAGCTAATGAAAACATAATTAAGAAGCGAGATAGGTCTAGTTAAGAAAAGGAAAGAATGTTCATACAATTAGATCAGAGAAGTCGTGTTGTTTTGGATATGTGAATATGAACATACTTGAAAATAGTGGCTTTATCTTTATCAGGGACTTCTGGGTTGCCGAATAGAAAAATATTAAGATTAATATTGAAATTATTAAGACTTTCTTTGAAACTCATTCTGACTTTATGCGTTAAAGAGCATTCAAAAAATATAAATACTTTCTATTTGCCTGCACTTATATAACGGTGTAGAAAGTTATTATTGATTCAGAAAAAGGTGATAGTTAAAGGAGCTGCATTTTGTGCGTAAACTTGCGTGTAATAGTTTAAGTTTCCTTTCACCATATTAGAAGTTGTTTTGAGTAGATTTCATGTTACTTTGTAGATAATTTTTGAACAGTAAAAGTGTTGGCAAATTTCGTATGTTAAGGGGTAGGTTGTTCCACTCATGTATGGCAGTTGGGAAGAAATAATTAAAATAAAATGTTGTTCTTGCTGATATATCACTTGTATCATTTGAGTGCCTTGTATCGAGTGTTCTAGACAAAGCCAGGTATTCGACGCCGTATCAAATTTAAAAAAAAATAAGCCTATGGTTATGCCGTTTCTGCTCTAATGTTTCCCAACAGACTTCATTTTTAAGATTTTCTTTTTGAACAAGCCTTGTTGCATCCGAAACTATTCTATTCTAGCACATTCGTTTTGAACTTTATTTAAGAGATCAGGTTCATATTAAAATTAACTTCAGATGAGAAAGAGAGAATGTTTAGAACGGTATATCTGTCTCAATGCATGCTATTGTAAATGTAGGGGCGCCCAATTTAGAACGATAAAATTTATGGAAATTAAAATTTGCGTTTCAGCATTAAGCTTCTAGTTTTGTATCAATATCTATAAATAAACTATATACTTTCAATGATTAATGTCGATAAAATTTGCATTATTATTGGATAATTTGATTGTATGTACATTTGGAAATTGTTCTGCTTCTTTGGTAAACCTTTTTAATTGTACTGTTTGGACAAACAACTTTACCAGAAACCAAATTTATTCACCTTTTCCTTCGATACAAAAGTGGTTACTATAGACAAAAGTGACTTTTTGTTGCAAGCCTTGCACAGTAAGCACATTTTATGAATTAAAAACTTACATGTTAATATTCTTTATCAAGCTGACAAATTTATCATTTTTATAGAATGATGTCATCTTCGCAAAAAGAGCTTCTACAACCAAGATTCGTATAAATAATTAAAATCAGTCGTAATTCTGTTGATAAGAGACAATTCTTCAGGAGGAGTTACCATTCTTCATTTGTCCGATGTAATGGACCCAGTAATTAAAATTTGAAAGACCTATAACCGCTGTTGCAGTAAGATAAAATCGGGCGTGAAAATAACAAATAAAGCCTGTAATGTATAATTTAAATATGAGATACTTTTGAAGTACAAACAAGTGACACATGTTCTTTTGGATAAGCCATCAGATAATTTGTCATCACACTGACTGAGATCTTAATCTGTTATTGGTTTGAGATTTACTGGCATCTCAAACCCTTTGCGAAGTAGTGGTATCTGAAACTCTTTTGCAATATAGTGGTATCTTAAACTCAATATCAGTGACAATACAAACATATATAAATATCCCCTACCAAGACACAACTATTTTGGATAAATTCTTGAAAAAATCTGATTTTGTACATGTCTATATAATTTATTTTTGTAAAATGGAATGGATAAAGATGCTGAGTTTGCTTTTCATTTTAACAGCATGTAATATTATAGTCCTAGACCAGCTTTTTTCAGACAGCACAAATAAAATTCGCTTTGCTCCGTACATATCACTTCAACCAAGTAAATTACCTGTATCTACAATTCGCCGCAGAACAAACATCGAGGCCATTGAAAATGTAACAGTTGGATGGAAAACATTTTGTGAACAGAATCTTAAGGGAAACATTTCTTTAGCTAAATATGTAGATAAAGTAGGTGTCAAAAGTAATTGTGGCGCAAATAAAACCTACCTATTAAAAATTCCAAAAACATACGCATTTGTGACGGACTCACGTTACATTACTTTGGAAATGAATAAATGCACCTTCCGAGTGAATATGTTTTTAAAAAGCAAACCACGGTTCATCAATGACAAAGTCCTTGTTAAGGGAAATTCCTACAGATGTTATGGATTTCTGTAAGAAAATCTAAATATGATGGTAAAAGTCGAAAACAAATCAACTCAAGTTTTTTGCAAATAAAATTGTCGTAAAATGGCTCTCGATAGACTATGGGGGAAAGTCGAGAATGAGCTTACTACTCTCTTCGGTTAATCGGAAATGTTTTTTTCGAAGAAATGGATACCACAAAATGACGACTACAAGATTTATGTTTTCCATGGAAAACCAGCACTGAATTCATTTACATACATTTTCGTTTTCGAAGGACGTCGTCAAGCGTTTTACACTCCTTCCTGGCGCAAGATAGATATGAAAAAACTTTCATTACCCACGGCAGATGTTGTAAAGCCAAGTTGTTTAAATGAGATGTTGCAAATCGCCAAGCAGCTATCACGTGACTTTTATTTTGTACGTGTAGATATCTATTTAAGTGAAAAACAGATTGTATTTTCAGAATTAAGTATAGCACCAGGGGCTTGTATAAACCCGTTCTCTCCACCTATTGCAGATAAATTTTATGGTTTACTTGCTGCTGGTGGAAATGAAGACCCAGAAAGCATAATTTCAATATTACAGGAAAACAAAAACAAAACAAAACAAAAGTAATTAGAAGATTGCTACTTATTTCGCGCATTGTTATGGTCGAAATATATTGCAGACACGGTTAGATTCAGCTCCTCCGACGGCGGTCGTGGTAAAGCTGTTTAAACGTCTTGGAAAGAACAACATTTAAATAAGAAGAAAAATTGGCAAATAAGTTCATACGACGGTTATCATAGTTTCTTAATTTATGACACTTCAGTGCCAAATTTTTGAAAACTGTATTTAATAATAAACGATATATTTCGAAAATTATCATGCAAGTAATGTTTGAGCCAAAACTCTGAACAAAACAAAAAGAGTTTCTTATCTTTTTTCTGACTGTAATCCGGCCATTATTGTTCAGAAGAAATTGATCAAATTGCAATAAATAGATAATTTACCTATTTAATGTTTGTTTGTTTTTTGTTTTTTTGGTTTTTGTTTTTTTTTTTTTTTTGGGGGGGGGGGGGTTGCGTCACATCGACACAGTGTAGGTCATGTCGCGATGTTCAAGCTTTACTGGTGGAGGAAGACCTCAGGTGCCCTGCCGTGCTTTATTACAGGCACGAACGCGCACCGAGGAAGAACCACCGACATTCCGTAAGCTTGCTGGATAACTTCCTCACATGAAAGAATCCAAAGTCTCTGTCGAGATTCGAGCCCACAGCTGTGGGGGCGGGGGACACGTGGTTGGAAGTCAACGACAGGAAACACTCGGCCAATGTTTTAATACGTAGTGGCAATTATAATTATTAAGCTATTTTTGGACATTTCCCTTTGTTTGAGAAACATAGCGATATGAAATGTTAAACAATTACATTCATCATCACATTATCCCAATCGAATTTCAAAGCTAGAAGTCTGCGTAGTTTGCTTTAAAAATCTGCGGTTGAACAACAATGTTTCATATTATTACCCGTTTCAAATATTAAATCTATAATTACAAAAAAAATTTAATTTAAATCTTGATTGTTTAGTAAATTTGGCTACCTGGCTAAGTAATCCCTTAAACCAATATAACCGTTCAGAATAATAATTTGCATATAAGCAAAATAGAGAATAATATGTTAGCATTAAAGAACATCTAATACAGCGAAACTAGTCCAGAAATGTAAAAAACACACAGTCCCTTTAAAGGAAGGCCTGCAAGCAATATTAAAAGATTGAATGAGCCTACCCATGAAAGGCAGTGTAAAATGCACGTTGAGGGCATGACACTAAAGACAGACAAGACAAAGGTAACGTTCACAGGACGCAGCCCCCCCCCCATTGACACACTCAAGCAGGGCACCCAGAAGGCACCAAACTAAAGATTAGCATGGAAGAACAGTGCTGTCGAAACGGAGCCCCACAATATGCCCCGAATCCCATGCACTCTTGTACTTGTACAAACGTAAACAGTAAAAATAAATATTGCATGTTAATCATTATACTTATTATATTTGTAAGAGAATAATTGGATTATTTGACTATGTTGTTAAACACTTCCCTCAAAAACAGAGAAAAAACCCGCCCGTTTTTTGCCAAAAAAGGGATTCCACTTACGAGTCGGAACGTGTCCCTGTCCCGAAATTTAAATTTATAATATCAAAGGGTTTTCGGCCCTGCCCCGTTTTTCTTTGTGGTTTTCCCCCCTGGGCCCTGGGTTGGGGGTTGGGGTTCCCCTGGGAAAAGTGCTTTGTTGTTTGTTTTTTCATATTTTAGAAATTTTATAGTGGCATGGTTTATCCTCAACCATCTAAACCTAGACTGTCTTTACCTTAACTTGACAGCGAACTTTTCTATTGAAACTGGATAATCTTATAGGAATATATCAGGACCAAAAGTGGGGTTGGGACCACCGTTAAAAGTTTTAAACTTCCCAGAAGTGGCTGTACTACTGACCGCTTCAATTCTTTATCTATTGTGACCAGTCAAGTGCTCTGTAATAATGATAGTGGTCACTATTGTATTCAAAAGGTTAAATGTTTTGATCAAACATCATTAGTTGATCATGATCGTACGTTGCGAAATGAGGAATATAAAGCAAGGGATGGACGTGAAGTGGTTGCACACATGTTTCATGAGAGTTAAATCGTTGCAGACTTGACAAACTGGCTATCGAGTCATGAATATTTACAACAACGGCACGTATTTTCTACATGTACGATGGTTTATATGTTGTTGTTTTTGGTTTTTGTTGTTGTTTTTTTTTTGACATTTTAAATATGCCCATTCTTTAACACATTCGGTTTTGTTTTCTTTTAGCTTCCTAGCTTCTGATTTGACGAAGTTATTGAAGATATAAATTGTTCAGATTTGACAAGTGACAATTCTGGTCTGATTTTCTCCTCATTTGTTCACGTCTTTAAGTTTTTAAGTTCACCAAACAAGATATGGTAAATTTTTGTCAATCATGTGTTAATGCAATACACAAAAATATCTTGTCCAAGTGCATTTGGGTTGCAAGCTTGTATTGTTTTTATTTTATTAACCCGTCAAAAGCATACTGATTGCAAGGTCAATGCACACAATACATTAACCTTCAATAGATTTTCTAAGTTCCGTGAGATGTATGCAGCAAGATGTGATTTATTTAATTTGCATCTGTAAATACTGAGCGACAGTGAGCGTTAAAGCTCAGTAGGGTAAACTACGGGTTTATATTTCTAAGAGCCCTATGTGTAGTAAGATCGAGACCGCGTAGTCACTATCCTTAGCAACCCTTGACATTCACTAGCAACCATTTACTTTCACTAACTTGTGACTTCTGTTGCAAACTATGACTTTCCATAGCAACCATTTGACTTAAATTGCAACTTCTGAATGTCCACAGAAACAAAAGACTTCCGTAGCAACCAGTGACCTTCAACAGCAACCGTTTTATATATGATTATTATGGAACTTAATACAAAAATACCTTATTAGGAATAATTATCTGTCCTTACAACTACGCTAAGCAATAATAATTATATTGACGCCTAAGTTTGCAACCAGAAATAATGGTTTTATTGACCTCTTAATCGACCAAACTTCTTTGTATATAACTGATGTTTTGAAGATTTTAATCCGAATGAATTTATACGTTACTTCTTAAACCATTTTATTTAAAAAAAAGTATTATGTCATGGAGATAATAAAGGTGATGACCTCTGGCAAGAGTGATGTTTGCTTAACAGGGATATTTATGAAATGATCTGAGCACTTTTAAAGGACATTATGATTCACACCAAACATATAATGATGATCTGAATACGATTTTCTCGTTTCCTTGATTTAACATAGAAGTCTACCGGATATTTAGTCCATGTTTCAACTGTAAAGCGAATAACCTTTGTTATAACTCTTGCTTACATTTTATATAAACATCCTGGTTACAGCTAACAATTATTTTACTTTATGCAATTCGACACTGATATGATAGATTGATATGACATTTATTAAAATAACATAAACCATTAAGCATTTATAATAGAGCGTTTGTTTAACAATACATCTTGTGCTATAGAACATCCTGCTTACGTTCACTTTTACAAAGATATAATTCATTGAAAGTAGTCCGCTCTTTAAATCCTTCTTTTGATTCTTGTTCTCTTGGTTTGTATTTACATTTGTTTTTTTCCTTAATTTTATTTCAAGAAAAGATGACAGGATATGGAAAATATACCAGTTAATTGTACCAGTAGATTCAAATGCAATAAAAATGTCAAAGAATGTTAAATAACCATATACTACTAGTATATAGATTTACATATCGACAGAAATTTGTTGCGATTAAAACCTATATACTTTTCTATTCTACATGGTTGAAACGAAAGTTGTTTTTATATCAAAACTGTACGAAATTTATCAGCTAGATAATGCACGGTTGGCAAATAGTTACCTTTGCCAGAACTTTATCGAGGAAATTTCTATGGCCAATTAATTTCATAAAAGATATAATATATTTTGTTACCAAAAAATACAACATTGATTTTTTGAGCTTTGTGCTATTATCTGTATGTCATTATTTGTTTCAATAGAATAATATGTTACTGTATATTATATATTATTTTAGGATGAATTAATATGATATTTAAGGATTGTATATTTAGATCTTATGATATTGTACATTTGTATAGTGAATTATTTCTTTATTTCTTCATTGTTTTTGTTTTATGTTTTAAATCTTAATAATCCATGTGCTTGTCATTGAAAACCCGGTTTTATTGTTTATTTAGGTGTTATGATAGTGAAAATTTACCAATATCTTTTTACTCATTTAATGGTTTTAATTTAGGAAATAAATATCAATCTTAAATGGTGAACTAGAATAATTCACGGTTTGAAATGTGCAGTAATATAGTCACAAATTCCGGTAAGTCTGGTGGATAAATTACAAAGTATCTGAACGATAAACCATGTATCATTGAATTTATAAAACATAGAAAACAAAAGATATTTATTTATATTCTAACATGCTGATAAAAAATGATAACAATATGTAAACAACATCAAGAGGAGAAATAAGTTCATGACATCATTTGCTTGTTGACGTCATATTAAACGTCATAAAAGCGTGTAAGCTTTGTCCTTTTATGTCATGCATATATCATGTAAATTAAATAATGTACTCGATTGATATGTCTGTTAAATATGGGAATAATGTGAAATTTGCTAGAAAATAAACACCAAAGGTAAATAACATATCATTGAGTAAAATTATCTGACGGCCATTGACAGGGGGTCGAACGTAAAGTGGTGCGATACTTCATTTAGCGAGTTGAAATCATGCGATACGGTCTAATGGCCGACGAAAGCGAAAACGAAAGAGGTTATGAGCATGTTTTTCCCCCAATTATATGTTGTCTATTGTAATTTCTTGAAGAATAGCATTGTGCATGCTGATCAGAACTTATAATTGTGCATGATCGTCAAAATGAAATACTAAATTTTACAGTATTTAGAAAGTTATTGAGGTATTTGTTGCTGCAAATTCAACCGTCAACCTGATATGCACATGCAAACGAATAATGTATCAGTAGTTTAAAAACAAGGTATTCGATTAGTTTAAGTCTCGATATCTTTATTATTGATAAAAAAGGATATACAAGAGTAGTTTTCCATATCTATCCGAAAATAAATACAATATTTCCAGATTTCTTATTGTACGCTAATATTTGGCCCGATAAGCCACACATTTTGGTGTTTTTTTTTCTATAGCGACGGCAACTTGCTCATAACAGTACAGTCTTATTCAATATTGGTGAAATATCAAGTTTTGTACTTGTATGTTAATCATATGTAAATCATAGTGTCAATTAAAACAACAGTGTCAATTGATGTATTATATTATGATATAGTTAATTTAAATATTCCTTTCTGGGTTAAATATTAAAATTAGGTAAGTTATTGCACAGAAACTTGAAATTCTTTTTAAAAAAACCCAATAGAAACGATGATATTCGTTTTGTTCATTCCATTCATTCAGTAAAGGTTTTATCTTTTAATAAAATGTTTTTTCTATTACATATTTATGTTGTCAGAAAAAATAACTTTAATTAAAACAGCAATATATCAGAAGTGTATCTACTACATTTGTACTATTGAATTACATGCACTGGTCGGATAAAACGCCTCCAATCCGTTCTTATGAACATTCAATACCTTGAGAAATACATGATTGTATATTTTTATTTATTTTTTTGTTTGCAATTGAATTTGAAATTTTATGAAAAAAAAACTGGTTTGGTTTTCTCTTTGGATTGGTCGTTATATATTTTTTTAGAAAATTAAAAAAAAACATTGACAAAAGCTTATTAGATGACCCCTATATATTTAATGTCATTTTAGATTAAAGCCATTGTGGCACTTTTATTATACAGGCTTGAAAGCTGTCCTGCTTTTGCCTACTAGCCATACTCCTACTGTTTTTACAAATATTCCTACTATTCCTACTTTTTGAATAAAAATAAACTAAAAAATGTATATATTAACATATAAAAGTTGCAGAATGAAATGAACAACATGATATAAGGACTGATGGCATATACTGCTTTTCTATTGTTTGGGTTCTTTAAGCTGCACGCCTCCAGATGAGCCAAAGTATTTCAAGACAATGAAAATTGAGAAAAATGTACTACTACGTCAAGAAAAATAAAAACAATCAAGATCAATGTTTAAGTTTACATGTTATTTGCAATTTAAGACTGATTTTGCAGTATTTTATCACCATATTTCTACTGCGTTACTAACGCAGTAAGGGCTTTTTTGCACATTTTGACCTCTTTTTGGTTATTTGCATGGCTTGTTAGTGCCAATTGCAATATGTAAATAGCTTTATTTGTTCACCTCACACTATTTTACTGTCAAATACATTATCAAAATGTTCATGAAATTTAACATGAATCTTGATGCGTGCTGCTTTAAAGAGTCCTTTAACATGCATCTGTTGATCTCTTATGCAAGCTAGTGGCTTTCTTAATGTGTGTGAACTGCTGTATTTTGTTGTCTAAGTGCAAGTTGGGGTTAAAAAACATTTTGAACGTGTATGTTGCCTTTTATGTGAATGATGTGCGCTGTAGAAATTCTATATACCTTAATGATGTGCAAACCGAAGTGGGGGGGGGGGGGGATTATGCACAAATCAATAGGTGTGGTAGGGATACCTGAGAATTAGGATACCTTTATTTAAGATATTTGAAATTACGTATGAAATGTTATGTCTTTATTCATAATTTACTTTTTCATTTAGAAAAATGATGGTAATGACACCAGTGTAGGAGTTAAAATTTTCTTTCTATTAAAAGTTTCTGATTATTCATGTTTGCTTGATATGTGCATAATGAATGAGGTGAAATACTTAAACTAAAACCTAAATTATGAGTATCAGTTATTCTTCCCATTCAGAAAATCACTGATTACCACAGTTTAAAAGATATTTAGTAAAATGTGCATAAAAGTAATAAATATGTTAAATTTGCTGTGTCTTTGAAAAAGTCGGTCAGTTGGTCACTGAAACAATAAATAACAATAAACAATGAAACCTACTGGGATATTATTGAACACACAGAAGTACATGATGATAATCTAAGCTACAAATGTTCAAGAATTTGATACATGCAACTTTTGCGCGGATACAAACATTCGCGGAAATGTATTCAACGCAAAAAGCGCTACTTAATAAGTGAGAAATAAGTTCTAGGAATACAATATTGCCTAATCAAAATCAAGAGCAAAATGAAATGTCAGACATATCATAGATAAACGAAAGTGGAGAATTATTGACATAATAAAATTGCATAGATTCTGCAGTAATAAATTAGACTACAGAAAAAGAAACTTAACACACAGTACAAAAAACAAGACTCTTGTTGTTGTGAAGGGCGACACATTTTTGGAATGAAGATACAGTAACTACAAACGTTGTTAAAAATTAAGTGATGACAAGAAATATAGTTACCTAAGATCTTAGAGTAAACGTTACTTTTCCAACTGCGAATTATCACAGGTAGATATCTAAATATCAAATTATCAAAATTAAGTCCAAATAGTAACACTTATATAGATGGTGATACGAAACTTTGATTTGAAGTAAATCAATAAGGAAAGAAGAAGATATAAAAACTTTTTATCAGAAATCCGAAAACGAAGATATATATATGGTAGATCTCTTAGTATAATCATAGGAAAACATGTACAACAAATATGATAATGAAAATATATCGAACAGCGTACAGTTATTTTAACGCACCAAAACCCAGCGTTGAAAACTTGATGAAAAATAGTTGAAAAAGGGTAACAGACTTCCCATTCAATGATAGGCAGTTGGCCGGGAAAGAGCCTGAGTAAGTAAATCTTGACGGGCAAGATAGGTTAATCTTAAAAAATAGTAGATACTACCAAGACTATAATTACAACCTTGGTAATACCTTACGACAAAAACGTATCCATTTTGGCTCAAAATTATGGGCAAAAACAAAAAAAATTAAAAAGGGATGCAGAATTTTTTGACATTCAATATCATTATCTTATTTTTTCACGTTTTTTTTTTTCAAAAAACAAAACTTTAATTAATAATTATTTAAATACAAATAACTCAAAATTTTTATGTTTTGTTAAAAAAAAGGTAACAACGAAAAGCGGTTTCAAACAGTCCCTTCTTTTTTTTATTCTTATAAAATAAAAAAAAATTTTTTTGTACTGAGAAATTAATAATTTATAAATTTGGAAAAAAGAAATAAAAATGGTTTTCCCCCATTTCCCTTTAAAGGGGAAACTTGTTTACTTTTTCTTTAATGCCCTTTTTCGGGAAAAACCGAAAAATATAAATAACTTTCAAATATCAGATGAAAATGACGACTTTTTTTTTTTGATTTTAATAAGCAAAATAAGCAAAAATTTTCAGTTTTCCTTTGTAACTTTTTCATTAAAAACTTAAAGAAGTCTAAATTTTTGTTTTATTTGGGTTAAAAGTTTGTTTTTTATTTTTGTTTTCTTGTAAAAAAACTTTTTTCAATGTTATTTTTCAAGTTTTCCCGTTAAAAAAAAAAACAAAAATCAAAAAATTTACACATAATTTTTTAATTAATTCAGTAAGAGAAAAAAAACTTTTCATTGAAGTATACACACCTTTACAAAAAAGTAAATTATGTATTTCCCACAAATAAAATTTTTTTGCCTAAAAATTAACAAAAAAAGGCTGGAGAAATCAAAAATTAAGGTTTTTAAAAATTTTCCTTTTCTTATTAATAAGGATAAATAAAAAAAAAATTTAAATATAAAATTTTATTTTGGTTTTTTGAAAAACGTAAAAGTTTTAGATTTATCAATTTTAATATATTCATAATTTTTGGGAAAAAAAAAAAAAAAAAAAAAGTCATTTTTTTCCCCCCTTTTTGGGGGGACTTAAATTCCCTTTTTCCCCTTTTTCCCCGCCCCTTTTGGATAAACAAAAAAGTATTAAACAGAGATAAATTTTACGGAAAGAACAGCAGGGAAACACCGGGGTATTCATTTAATTTTGTATTTTAGGTTTTCCCACAGAAAATTTTTCATTTTAATTTTTGGAGGAAAAAAGGTATTTAAAGAAAAATTAACCCCTTCGGAAATTTTCTCAAGTTTTTTATTTTAGGGTTTTTTCGTTTGGGGTTTTTTTTCCAATTTGATTTTTTCCCTTTTTGAAAAAGTTTCATTATTTTTATTTTTTACTTATAAATCCCCCCAATTTAAAAGGAAAAGATCCCCAAAATTGGAACAAGTACATCCGTTCATTTTTGGAAGAGTTTATCCCATCTTCGTTCATTAAAATTTGAATTTTCAACTTTTTTCATGATACTAAAAAAGATTTTTTGAAACCAAAAACAAAGTAAGCGAAAATTTATACGTCCCCGGGTAACGTTAAGGACAATTTTAAAAAAAAAATTTTTAAAAATACTGATTACCGACTTATAGAGTCAGGAACTTAATTATAAATTTTAAAAAAAATATTCCAAAACCAAAAATGTTTGTATTTTTCTTCTCTGGTGGCCAGCCTTTTTTAAAACCCACGTAAGGTGCTTTTTTTTCTGAAAAATTCTAAAAAAAATGGAACATATTTTTTAAAAAATTTAAACCAAAGGGACCTTTTTCCAAAATAGCTGGAAAACCCTGGGATTTTTAAATCGGTATTGTACCTTGACCAATGACGACTGACCCAAAATAAAATGTTCTTTTACGGTCAGGGCCCTCACAACCCCCCCCCTCGAAAAGCAATGGGTACAAGGTATTGAGCCGACAAGAAAAGGATTGCAATTGCGTTTCCTTTTAAACACGGGTTTTCCCCTTCGAAAAAAACGAAAAAATTTGTATTAAAGCATTAAAATTTTTTCGAAAATACGAATCAAATTTTGTAAAAACAAATTAACCCCTCCCGGAAAAAAAGTGTGGAAAATCCCCCTTTGATTTGGGTTTTTTTAGTTTTACGAGTTTGGGGGCAAGAAAATTTGTGTCAATCAAAAATTTAAATGTGAAAAAAAGGGGTTATTAAAGATAAAAAAAATTTAAAGTTCTTTTGATTTGTTTTACAATACAGAAAAAAAAAGTTTTTATCAAAAAGGGGTTTGAAAGGGAAACTAAGATTTTTAAAATTTTTCCCCTTTTTAGTTTACTGTTATAATGTGTCGAGTTTTGTCCCATATAAAAAGGGGTTTAGAAAATCGGGAACATTTTGGAATAATAAATTGCAAAAATGTGAAAACAAAAAAAAACATATACCCAATCAAACTGAGAAAATTACTGTTTCAATGTTGGTTAGCAATAAAACATAATTGAGCCGCGTCCGGCAAAACCAAATAAGGGGTTTTGCAAAGCGGGGATCAGACCACCCTGCGATCCGCCCAGTCTGATCGGATCCATGCTGTTCGCTTTAGTTTCTCTCTTGTTTGGGTTTGGTGGGCGAACAGCAGGTCCTGACGGTTTAAAATCACACAATTATTAATGACCGCGTCAAGAAAACCAACATAATTTTTTGCGCCCGCGGACCCAACCACCTGCGCACCGAAGTTGATCAGGATCCCTGCTTTCGCTTACAGACCCTATAACAAGTAGACACGATAGCAATGCAGGATCCCCGATTAGACTGCGCAAAAGCGCAGGGTGGTCTGGATCCATGTGGTCGCAAACCCTTATGTTGGTTTTGTCGTGACGTGGGCCAATTAAATAGGAATATTAGTTAAAAAAGGGAGGAAAAATTATCAATTTAAAACAGAGAAATCGTGTTGTTTTGGGTATGAAATATGAAAACTTTAAAAAGTGGCATTTTCTGATCAGGGGTATCTGGGTTGCCAAAAAGAAAAAATAAAAATTAATTTTAAATTGAAAACTTTTTTTAAAACTTTTTTTATTGCGTTTAGAGAATTTAAAAAAAAATGTAAATTAGTTTTTCCCTTTCCCCCCCTCACATATCGGGTGAAATTATTTACTCAGAAAAGGGGAAGTTTTAAGAGCGCATTTTTTTTCGTAAACTTTCGTTTTTAATAGTTGAGTTTTTCCCACACCAATTAGAAGTTGTTTTTTACTTTTTGATAAATTTAAAAGTAAAATTGTTTGGGAAATTTCGTAGTTTTGGGGGAGGTTGTTTCCCCTCATGCATGGGAGTTGGGAGAAAAATTTTAAAATAAAAATGTTCTTTCTGATAAACACTGGAATTTGAGGCCCTTTTTAGCGGGTTTTGTGGAATTTTAAGGGAACCCCGGTATTTTTAAAAGTATTAAATTTTGTAAAAAAAAAATAAGCCTATGGTTTTGAGTTTTTGCTCTAATGTTCCCAACTACAATTTTAAGTTTTTTTTTGGGAAATTGTTGCTCAAACACATTCAGCACAACGGTTTTTCAAAAAGTTCCCAATTCAATTGGTTTTTTATAAAAATTGAAAAGAAAAAAGGAAAGGTTAGAAAGTTTATTGTCTCAATTTAATTATTTTAAAATGTGTTAAAACCCCAATTTAGTTTTATTTCAGCAAATTTTTTTTTACCCAAAATTTTAAAATAAACATATCTTCAAAAGTAAGCGATAAAATTTGCTTAATTTATTTGGAAAATTTTGATGACTTGGAAATTTTCCCTTTTGGGTAACTCAAAGCGTTTGGCAAACAACTTACCCAAAAACCGGGTTTTAACTTTCCCCTTGAAAAAAATTTTAAAAAAATTAAAAAATGGACAAAAATGACTAATTTTTTCCGCCGTGTCGCAGCAATAATTTACATTAAATCCGTTTATAAAACTGACAAAATAATTTTGGAGGTATTTTAAAAAATTTTAAAACCCGTTCGTGTAAAAATTTTAAAAAATTGAAAACTTTGAAAGAGACCCTACAAAGAGTTACCTTTTTTTTAGTCCGAATTTAAATTTTCCAAAAATTTTAAAGCCTTTTTTGCTTTTAACCTTTTAAGTAAAACAAGCAGTGAAAAAAATTTTTGGAAATATCAGACGTGTTATTGTTTGGAAATGTTCTAAACTCTTTTGAATTTTAAGGGGTCTCACCGCTATAAATGGGATTTTAAAAAAAAATAAGTTTAATAAAAACTAATAATTTCCCTCCAAGACAAATTTTTGATAAAACGGAAAATAATTTTACTTTTTATTTTACTAAAAAATAATAAAAGAAATTGGGTTTGGTATTTTAAAATTTCCCCCCAAAGAAAATTAAAATTTAACCCGCTTTTCGCGAACAAATTAAATCGTTTTGTCTTTCCCAATCCTTAATGATAGATACCCTTTTTAAATTTTAACAAAAATCACCCTTTTAAAATTTTTTAACAGTTGGTGAAAACATTTTTGGAAACGAAAATTTTAAGGGAAAAAAAATTTTTTTTTTTTTAAAAAAGTAAAAATTAAATAATTAAAAATATTTTAAATAACAAATAAATAATTTTAAAATTCAAAAACAAGGATTGTCGGGCCGGAAATCTTTTAAATAAAAGCCTTCCGAGTGAAATTTTTTAAAGCAAACCCCAGGTCATCTTTTAATCCATTTTAAAAATTCTACGAGTGGTGTGAAATAAAATTTTATGAAGGAAAACAAAAAAACTATTTTTGCAAAAATTCAAGGTCTGAAAAACTAAGGAAAAAAAGGCCTACTACCTCGGGTTTCAAAAATTTTTGGGTTTCCCCCCAAAAGTCAAATATGTTTTCCATGGACCCAACACTGAAAAGAAATCAAAACATTTGTTTGAAAAAAGGAAGATTTTAAAACCCCTTTCCTGGAGGTAAATAAAAAACCATTCCCCGGAGATTAAAAACCCCAATTGTTTAAGGGGATTTGCAAACCCAAGAGCAACGTGGTTTTTATTTGTCGTTTAACTTTTTAAGTAAAAAACAGTTTTATTTTTAAAAAATCTTAACCCAAAAAAAGGGGGTTTTAAAACTTTCCTCCCCATTTGCAGAAAAAATTTTTTGGCTTTCCGTTGGGAAAAAAAAGACCCGAAGCAAAATTTAAAAAAGGGAAAAAAAAAAAAAAAAAAGAAAAATTTTAAGGTAACTATAACTGGCCTTTGTTTGGTGAAAAAAATTTTGGGCACGGGTTTGATTCAGCTTTTGCCGGTGGATGAAACGCTATGTTTTTAAAGAACAACATTTAAAAAAAAATGTTTTTTGAGAAAAAAAAATTCCCCAAAATAAGTTTATAGGCATTTTAAACTAAAAAGACATTTTGCCAAGATAAAGATGAAAATAATACAAATTTAAAGTTACAAAAGCAAGTATTTTTTTAAAGCCAACATTCAACAAAAACAAAAGATTTAATTTGATTTCTGATTATCTGCCCGTACGTTCAGGAAAATTGATAAAGATAATAAAAAAAATTAAGCAAAACCTTTTTATGTTTGGTTTAAATAGTTTAAAAATTTTTTTTAATTTTTTTTTTCCCTTTTATTTTCCATTTTTAAGCAAATAACGTATGAAGTTAACAATTTTTTTACATACAAGAAAAAACGATTTCTAGTATTTTCGAAATGCTAAACACATCCCTTAAAAAGGGCTAATGCCCTAGCAATATTAAAAAAATATGTGCATTAAAAACATTAATCAGCAAACGCAATGGTAAACCCCCCCCCCCCACCCCGACACACCCAAGCAGGGCACCCAGAAGGCACCAAACTAAAGATCAGCATGGAAGAACAAATCTCTCGAAACGCACCCCCACAATATGCCCCGAATCCCATGCTCTCTCGACAAACGTAAACAGTAAAAATACATATTGCACTTTATCCTTCTTCTAATAATATTTGTTAGAGAAATTGGATTATTGGACTTTGTTATTAAACACTTTCCTCAAAAAACAGGGAAACGCAGTCAGTTATGCCAAAACGTTTTCCACTTACGAGTTGGAAACGTGCCATGTTTGAAATTATTGATAATATCAGGTTTGCGCCCTGTCCCGTTTTTGTTTAGGGTCCTTCTGGGCATTTGTACACTGGTTTTCGTTGCTTGGTCGTGTGGGGTTTGCGTTCATTGAACGCTGCTAATCCTTGTTGATCTTGTTTATCATGTTTTAGAAATTTTATCGTGGCAATGTTGATCCTCAACCATCTAACATGGTTAATGACTAAAATCATTCATAAGAAGAAATAATTAGTAATGGATAAGGAATTCAAGGAAAACAAATAAATGATTGAATAATAGGCCCATAAAGTCAAAGGGCACAAGGGAATGGCGGGGCGGGGGTGGGGTAATTAAAGAAAAGGAGTAAGTTGAATGCAAATAATATGTTTCTATTTTAGTAAAATTTTGATAAAAGAAACAACTAAAGTATTTTGGGATACTTATAAGATAGAGATGTTAACATTTCTCAGAACTTGTGCAGACGACTTTAATAAATCTAATTTATTAATATAGTTTTCAGTCATAAGATAATAAAAAACCTATAACATGCTCTTATGCCAAGTGAAATGCTTACAGTTATCATGGTCACAAAAGGTGAAATAAGTAAACCTAGATGTTCTTTAACTTATCTTGGCAGGAAACTATTCTTATGAAACTGTCTAATCTTATAGCCAAAAGTGGGGATTGGAACATCTTTAAAAGGTGTAAACTTCCTAGAAGTGGTTGTACTATTGACTGCTTCAATTCTTAATCTCTTTCGGCAAGTAAAATGCTCTGTAATAGTGATAGTAGTCACTATTGTATTGAAAAGGTTAAATGCTTTTGTCAAAGTTCATTAGTTGATCAATATCGTATGCGGAATGAGAAATATAAAGTCCTAAAGTAGCAAGGGGTGGGCGTGAAGTGGTTGCAAGCATGTTTCAAGAGAGAAAAATCGTTGCAACTTGCTATCGAGTACAACGGCAGTATTTTCTACGTGTACGATGGTTTATATGTTTTTTGACATTTTTAATATGCCCATTTTTTAACACACTCGGTTTTGTTTGGTTTTAGCTTCCTTGCTTCTGATCTGGCGAAGTTATTGAAGATATAAATTGTTCATGTGTATATTTTTTCAGATTTGACAAGTGACACTTCTGGTCTGATTTTCTACTCATTTATTTATGTCTTTAAGTTTTTAAGTTCTTCAAACAAGATAAAGTATATTTCTGTCAATCATGTGTAAATGTTTACTATGCATGTTCCAAATAAACTTTCAATACACAAAAATATCTTGTCCAAGTGCATTTGGGTGGGAAACTTGTATTGTTTGATTCTATTAACGTGTCAATAGCATACCGATTACAAGGTCAATGCACACAATACATTAATCCACAATAGATTTTTTTAAGTTCCATGAGATGTATGCAGTAAGATGTGATTTATTTAATTTGCATCTGTAATTACTGAGTTCAGTAGGGTAAACTACGGGTTTATAATTTCTAAGTGCCCTACGTGTAGTAAGATCAAGACTGCGTAGGTCGATGTTTTTTTATTTATATTTTGAATTTTCAACATTATTAAAACTTTGATCGTTTTTATGTTGTTCGTTTTGTTTATTATGTAATGCGCTTATTTTGGTAAAGCCTATAATTTTTTAATAACATGGTTTAAAAATTGAACGTTAAAATTGAGTCGGATTAAACTCAGTAAATGTCATTTTAATGCCGTAAAACACAGTACAAGTCGTAACAAAACAGCATTTATAAGTTGCTTCATATCTGTGTAGGCATTTATGCAAGCACCCGAAATAGGGCAAAAATATAAAAAGAGTAGGTTTAAAAACAATGACAACAGTATGGATGGAAGCACATACCTCTCACATTTGGCTATTGCGGTTGTAACGACGACATTAAGCTGGTTGACCTTCAAAACATTAGTTATATACAATGAAGTGTGGTCGAATATTACAATGAACGCTATAATGTTTTCATAATTGACAGGTCAATTAAACCAAATTATACTTCAAGCATTTCTGAATGCAAACTGATGTGTCAATACTATTGCTTTAATTGGGTGGACAGTATGGTATGTTTGGTAATTAGTTCCATAATTATCAAATATAAAACGGTAATTTAAGTGTATTAGAATGTAGATTCTGGTTAAAATTTGAAGAGCAGTCCATTGTTAGAATAAACATTTTGTATCACTTAATTTCATTTTATTTGAATATTCTGAAAAAAGTTACTTTTTTTGAAAATAGGAAAAGATAGCATCGCATAAATACAATAAATACAACATTCAATAGTTGGAATCGAAGTAGATATTTTTGTGTTTTTATAAAATTGAACTTTGCCATAATGCAGAAGTGTCTAGTGACTTTTGGAGTCAAGGTTATATTTCAGGGCAATATGCAAATGTGTCTCATTTTCAGATACAAAGTCCATAGTGTAATTACTGATTCAAAATAAAAATATTCTTACTTGAAACAACTTTTAGTATTAACTGTATTACAAAGTTGTATAAAATCTTTGAAATACAGAACCATATATATCTTTCAATTACAAATTAACTATTTCTGAAAACAAAAAATATGATTCAAAATCACCATTATATACATGGTGTGAATCGTAATGTCCTTTAAAGATCCTGTTTGTTTTGTTATTGATATTGTTACTGTGTGTGTACCACACTTGCAAAAAAAGTAAAGATGTATATAATTATGCAAATAAAACAATTTTCAAACATCGAATAATATGTAAAATGTGTTCCATATGCATTCATTTCTTATTGGAAATTTGACTTACAATTTATAGAAAATAAATTTCTAATTACCTCCCTTTATTTACATTAAATGTTTAATTCGGTAATATCTTTATAAATAATGCTTATTGGAACTTACACTATTGATAAATCTTAATTTGAGCATCATATTTATGAAATAAAACCATGAAAAAATTATGTTACAGGATCTTTAAAAGTACTCAGAACATTTCATAAATAACCCTGTAAAGCAAACATCACTCTTGCAATCATTGTATAAGATTTATCTCTCTTGTTAGAGATCATGACATTTAGACAGCTATTGAAACTTTTTATAACATGTACGTACACATTTACAAGAGGCCAATGAGGTCCCATTAATTAATATTGCTCTCCTGAATATAAATACTCTAAATGACAAGGAACAAGTAATATTGTAAACTATAAACGAAAACAGATATAAAATCCAAATCTTATACTGATGCAGAACACTTGCCTGATAATTAGTTTTGATATCAGGTTAGTTCAAAAAGCCCCGCCCATTTCAACAGCTTATATTCTCATTTGTATGAGCCTTTGAATTTCTACAATTTTATCTTATACCCTTGCAAGTCTCGGATCAATATGTCATTTATTATTTCTATTTGTTTTCAATTAAGAACAAATAAGATATCAAATAGTTACGCACCAATTTGATAAAGTGACGTCATAATTTATTTCGCAAATGACATCATTAATGTCTACGCCTTAATTTATAATTAATAACATAACCAACATGCTATCTAGAGTGTTTTCTTGGAGAACATGTAAATAATCTGAAAACTAAGTGATCCCTTAGAAGCATTAATCACAACAAAATTACATAAGAATTGCAGACTCGGTTTGATTGAGTCTGTACATAAGGTATAATGAATATGTGCAACATCCCTCACTCAAAATGTTTGTTTACTTTGTTTCACCAGATTATTATTGCGTAAATGAGTGAGAATATAGTTTCGTTCAGAAAATAAGACACATACTTGTCTTGTATTTGATTGCCTATTTGACATTTTTATTGAAACAGAAATTATGGTGAACTTTAAAATTTGATATTTAACGAAAAAAAAAGTGCAGTTAAGTTTATGTGATTCATAGGTATATTTTTGGATCAATTTTTAAAGGTAAGAATTTCATTTTATTTAATTATGTGGGGACAAAAGAAAAAAGATGGCCACCATTTACAAATTCTAAATTTAAAGGGCGGAGGGATTTGTTTTCAAGAAAAATGTCTTTGAACAAAAATGCCTCTTTCTACAAAATTCGTTATAGAAAAGTAGGTCTTGATTATTCTGACAGAATTCATGTATTACATAATAAATAGAAAGCAAGCCTCGCCCTGTATAGCCCTTATCAGCCTCACCTGGTAAAATTCAAAAGACAGTACAAGCATGTTATTCTTTATGAGTCGAAATTGAGATTAAATATTGTTTCTGAATACGATTATCTCGTTTCCTTGATTTAACATAGAAGTCTACTTAGTCCATGTTTCAACTGTAAAGCGAATAACCTTTGTTCGTAACTCTTGCTTACATTTTATATAAACATCCTGGTTACAGTTAACAATTATTTTTCTTTATGCAATTCGACACTGATATGATAGATTGATATGACATTTATTAAAATAACATAAACCATTAAGCATTTATAATAGAGCGTTTGTTTCACAATACATCTTTTGCTATAGAACATCCTGCTTACGTTCACTTTTACAAAGATATAATTCATTGAAAGTAGTCCGCTTCTTTAATCCTTCTTTTGCTTCTTGTTTTCTTGGTTTGTATTTGCATTTATTTTTTCTTAATTTTATTTCAAGAAAAGAAGAAAGGATATGGAAAATATACCAGTTAATTGTACCAGTAGATTCAAATGCTATAAAAATGTCAAAGAATGTTAAATAACCATATACTAGTATATAGATCTACATATCGATAGAAATTTGTTGCGATTTAGACCTATATACTTTTATATTCTATATGGTTGAAACGAAAGTTGTTTTTATATCAAAACTGTAAGAAATTTATCAGCTAGATAATGGACGGTTGACAAATAGTTTCCTTTGCCAGAACTTTATCGAGGAAATTTTTATGGCCAATTACTTTCATGAAAGATATAATATATTTTGTTACAAAAAAACGACAACATTTTTTGGGGCTTTATGCTATTGTCTGTATGTCATGATTAGTTTCAATAAAACAATTTGTTTCTGTATATTATATAATATTTTAGGATAAATCAATGTGATATTTTGAAGGATTGTATATTTAGATCTTGTGATATTGTACATTTTTATAGTAAATTATCTCTTTGTTTCTTCATTGCTTTTGTTTTATGTTTTTAATCTTAAGAATCCATGTGCTTGTCATTGAAAACCCGGTTTTATTGTTTATTTAGGTATTGTGATAGTGAAAATTTACAAATATCTTTTTACTCATTTAATGGTTTTAATTTAGGATATAAATATCAATCTTAAATGGTGATGTAGAATAATTCACGGTTTGAAATGTGCAGTAATATAGTCACAAAGTCCGGTAGGCCTGGTGGATAAATTGCATGTACATCTCGATGGGATGGATAGGTAAGTCTTAAAAAATAGTAAATAATCCCGCGACTTTAATTAAAGCCGTGATAATACCTTACGACAAAAATACGTATCCATTTTACCTCTAGCAATATGCAACATAAGAAACACGTTTAAAAGCATGTAGAATTGTTTGACATTAACCGATCAATGTTCATTATATCATCATCTTTACTTTTTCTATCTGTATTTTTTCCAATACTAAAACATGTATTAATCATTCATTTGTATATGAATACAAATAACATCAACGTACATTTCTAGGACATATTTAAGTTCGAAGAAAGGTCAACAACTGTGAATATATTGCTGCTTTCAAACAGTGCCTTTCTTTTGTATTATGTCTTATATATAGAAGAAAGAAATGTATTGGACTGAGAGAAATAAATGAATTATTGGATTTGAACAAGAGAACGATTGCAAGAATTCATAAGTTCAAAAGGATGGCAACATGTGTTTATCATTTGTCAATTTGATCTATTTTCATTTAAATAGTCCATTCATGGAAGGAAACCGTAAATATCATATAAATAACTTTGTTTCTAAATATCAAACGTATGAAAATGACGAACTTTTATTTTGATTTAATCAATAATGCAAAATAATGCAAAACCTCGTACAGGTTTATCCTTTGTAACTTTTCAGTATCACAAAAACTTAATGAAGATCTCAATTGCTGCCTTTTATTGTCCTAAAGCTTAAAGCCTGTATATATTTTTTGTTTTCTTTGTAAAAAACATCTTGTTTTAATGCTATTATTCAAGTCTGTGCGGTTTAGAAAATGAAAAACACAAAACGATCATTGAAATGTACACATAAAAGTTCACCGATGTTCCGAATGGGAGTTTTTAATTAATTTGATAAGGTCTATTTGTAAGAAAAAACTGTTACAGTTGAAGTTTATCACAATTTACCAAACTATTGGAAAATATGTACGTCCCACATGTAATATGCTTGTGCTTCCAAACAGGAACGTAATTCAGTAACTGAAAGAATTGAAACATGCTGTAGGACTGTCGGATACTCTGTACTTGAATATTATGAATGGATTATAATTACAGGTATAATATAATTTAAATATAAACACTAATAACCATATTTTGGTAATTCGACAAAACGCTAAAAACGTTTAGATTATCAATTTATCATATATTCAAATTAATAAATTTTGAAATAAAATGATTTATAAAAGCATGATTCATCTTGTTTTTGTTAAATCCATTGTGTACATAAGATAAGCGAGTTGTTTACATACGAGTATCATTACGTTAATAATTTGAACTTAACAATAAATAATGAGTTTGCTTTGCTGTATTTAAAACTTTTTAGACCATCTGTATCTTAAAAGGTCTCTATTGATAAAACTTTTTTTTATCGATATGAATTAATCAATACATAGGAATATTACACATTTCGTGCAAACAACTAAAGCAATCTAATAATTACTGAAAATCAAAACTTGGCTTATTCATTTACAATTAGGTTATTACAGGTTTAGAAAAGGAGAAAAAGAAAAAGAAAGAAAAATCACACAAAGTAACCAAATTATCGATTAACCGGTATTCAATTTTCAGAACTAGATCTTTGAATTTGGCTTCTGAAATACAACCGCAAATAATACAGATGCACTTCAGTAATTTTAATTGTTAACAGCGACTGGAAATTCACATAAATAATTCATTACATGTCCGTGTTATTTGATTTGCGCTCACAAGTAAAGGACATATAGAATTCAATACTTCATTGTGGAATGGAAAATAAAAGAAGAGGTTAATTGCTCTATGTCAGGTTGGTCTTTTATTGCTTGACCGGTTAATGTCGTCATTACGTATTGCTACAGTTAGAGGATATAAGCAGTTAATGAGCTTTATCGAATATTGAGTCTATTACAGGAATGTTATAATCAGATAACATAGAGGATTTTATAATAATGCAAGACTATTGTTTCAGAAACTACTAGTATTGAAGGGAATAACACATCCGGAATTACTTAATACATTCAAATACTCACAACAAAACGTTAAAAGGAAAGCATGCGATTAATGATCGTATAATAAAATGTTTTGGATAAGTTAATTCTTAATTCTCGGTAATCAGTTATATTATTTGAATACTATAAACATCAAGATTTTGATTATTTTTCAATACATTATTCTCTATTAAAATCTAATATTTTCACTATTCGTTTTATTAATTTTTAGTTAATGAGATATAATACTTTCCAAGACATTTTTTTAAGAGTGAAAACTTTTTTCTGCAAATTAACATTAAACTTTTTTTAAATATACAGTCGACTCTCGTAATTACGATATCACCGGGACCGTTAAGAAAGTCGAGATATCAATATGTTGAGATAAACGGTTTAAGAAAAAAAACAACGTCAATTTAATTAAATTTGATGTCATCTTGTTTTTTTTGGTCAGGTTATCATCTGATTATTTCAGGGTCATCTAAGTGCAAGGAAAATGTTCAACTTTACAACAAATATTTCTGCCGACGCTGATCACGTGACAAATGCTGCTGGGGCCACTATTGTCTCTCCTTTGTTGATGTCTTTAACAGGTGTTATTGGAAACATATTAGCTCTGATAAGCCTCTACAAGACTAGAACTGATGTAAGGACAACAAAATTTTACAGTTTGATAAAAGGTTTGGTGTGGACTGATCTCCTTGGAATATTGATTACATCACCTTCTGTAATTATAGCTTATGCTAATCAAAGGGAATGGTTAGGTGGAAGCACTCATTGCCTTTTCCATGGCTTTACAATGGCAACATTTGGACTTGCGACACCACTTATAATTTGTGCTATGGCAGTTGAAAGATTTCTGGCTTTGAAATGTGTATTCTTTTACTCAAGCCGTTGTCGTACAGGCACTGCAAGAGGCTGTCTTCTTCTAGTTTGGCTCGGAACAATACTATTCGGACTTTTACCTTTATTTGGCTTCGGGAGGTATGAGAAACAATATCCAGGAACATGGTGCTACCTAGACTTTCATTCTGATGATATGGTGTCGAAGGTGTATAACTATATCTATGCGTGTACAACCTTGACATTAATTTTTCTTATAATTATTTGCAATACTTATGCCGTTGTAAGAATTCTAAAAACAAAGGTAAGACGTTCTAGTGAATGTGTGTACACGATTGGTCATAACAGACCGGAACAAGATTCACTTGTAACCATTAGAAACCAACAAGTAAAAACGAATGACACAGATTCTTCGATGATTGTCTTGCTGTTGGCTTTGACGCTTGTTTTCACAACGTGCTGGGCACCACTGATGGTAAGTATCAAATAACATAGCCTATTGTAATGCATTTTACACCATAAAGATAGTTTTTAGTAGGTTTAATTTGGTTTTGTTCAGTACTTATTATTCGCTTAATGTTTTCTCGTTTAAGCGACATGAATTAGAACCCTACTCAACTTTTAAAGGAATGGCATGAACATGTCACATTAAAGATTCAATGACCACATGTTCAGCTGGATTTCACGATTATCATGTTTCACTGATCTATTTTGCTTAAGCCCTTGTGAATGAAAGGGGTGGGGTAAATCATCATTGTTTTGGCGTTTAGGACGTTTTATAGGGTTTCTATTATATTTTTTCTAATTTATGACTCTTTCACATTTACATAAAACTTGTGATCACTATAATATACGAGTATGCCTGTTATTCATTTTTCTTTTTAAGAATGCTTAAATTCATATAAAACTCTATCATCTGAAACTATGTGATATATTTTTGCATTAAGAACTGTACAGTAAATTTGGAATGTATTGTTTCTTTATGATGTTCGTTTATTAAATATATCTGTTCGTGTAACAAACAGGTGGAAAAGAGTTAACACCTAGCATGCCTTTGGCACGAATTATTATTTACATGCTTTTATACTGCATGTTTCATTTGCACCTTCTAGTTCAATCTTACTGAGTACTTTACATACTCCAGCGTAATACCAGGCAGGTGTTCAGTTATGATATAAGAATAGTTTAAAAATGTAAGATATCCTGAATTTAAATTAATAAGATAAATACTTATGTGAGCGTTATATATATATTTAACATTTATTAAAATGAATGAATATCTGAAGAGCAACCTTTAAATCAATATATGTGAATTATTTTTAATTTAATAATTCCCCGAATTTGTTCAACAAATATTTAAAGTGAATAAATTTAGCTATATATGCTGCAAAAATTATTGTTAACTTTAAATTTAAAAAAAGTATACTTCCAAACAGTTTGTAGGAAATAAATATGGTAGTAAATTATCGTATAAGCAAATGGAGGAACATTTTATTCTGATAACTTACAAAAGTCATATGACATTGTGTTAAACAATAGAAACATTCTATGTTATTATTTAACTGTTGATCAATTGTTTGAAAATATTTCATAAGATATCTTCTGTTTACCCTTTAGAAATGTGGGAATAAGTACATAGAACTTGAAATGAAATTTATGAAATGCATAAATTATCATTATTCTTCATCAATTTATTAATGTTCCAATATATTTCTTTTCAGATTCGAATAATAGACACACAAGTTTCAGGGGAAGATAACGTTTTATTTGACCTTGCCGCTGTCAGGTTGGCGAGTCTAAATCAGACACTTGACCCATGGTTATATATACTTTTCAGGAGATCAACTTGTAGACATATTGCTAAAAGTGCCAAGAAAATTAAAGCAAAATTTTTAAACACAATTAGAAAGAAATCATCCCAAGAAAATAACCAGGAGTCACTCAATAAGGATAATATTAATAGTGATAAAAAGGGTATCGTTGAAAACAAATACAGATGTAAAATTGAAGAAACCCTCCCGGATTTGATGCAAACTATTGGAGAAAGGAGTGACTTACCATTACCTGACGTAACAAAGTCTTCGGAAAGTAAAAACAGTGAAAATTCTATGTATGTTTGTCATTTTCAGATTGGGAAATCTGTAGCGGAAGATATTAATAACGGGATGTATGTTAAGATTTTATATTTGAAAAATAATTCTGATTCAAAAGAGAGCAGCAGTTGAGATTTTCTAGAGAAACAGCGATACTCCTTCAAAGTACAACATATATATGATTGATAACAAGTTAAAGCCTTACTTAACAAGAAACCAACATCAAAGTAGACATTATGTTTTGCAAATTTCATTATATACAGATATGGGTATCAAACAAACATCATTTAACCCATTACTTCATATACACGCCTTTTAACGCCTTTTTCACCCCCCCCCCTTTTTGTTGTCTCAAATGATGAAAAAATGCCTTATTTAGGCCCAAAACACTTGTTTTTGTTTGAGAAATGTTGTTAAAAAAAGTGACCTCTTTTTCGGCGCGGCCCCCCAACCAAAAGATACATCAGGGGGTTGCCAGAAGGGGGATGTGCCCCCTTCTGTTTTGGGGGGTTTGAAGGGGGGCGGTGTCCCCCTCATCGCCAAGAAAATTTTGGACTTGTGAGAGGCTGTAAATGACCCCAGATTGATCATAAGGTAACGTGTAACCAACGCTGAAAAGCATTTGACTCTATCTCAATCCATTGAGAAGTTGCAGCACTTTGAAATCAATTTTGATGGAAAAAATCAACGCAAAATAGTGATTTTTGGCAATTTTGAGATGTCCCCTCGTTGCCATGGTAACAGAAAATTTAAGCCTGAGCATGTTGTTGCAAGGACAATGGTCCAGTCAACATTTGTGCCAAGTTTGATTAGTGATGAAGCAGTTTTTATAGTATTATAGCAATTTGAACTTGTAACGTGAGACTTTTCAATGAAAACAGCCATTTTTCACAAAATGCTCATGAAGTAATGGGTTAATGAAAAAAATATAAAAATCTACAAAACAACACTTTTTCTTCAAATTTATATGACAGGCCATGTTTAAACATGAAAAAACGCAATTTAGGGTAATTTCAAGTATTTTCATCATTTTCTGTTAACCCATTACTTCATATACACGCCTTTTAACGCCTTTTTCACCCCCCCCCCCTTTTTGTTGTCTCAAATGATGAAAAAATGCCTTATTTAGGCCCAAAACACTTGTTTTTGTTTGAGAAATGTTGTTAAAAAAAGTGACCTCTTTTTCGGCGCGGCCCCCCAACCAAAAAATACATCAGGGGGTTGCCAGAAGGGGGATGTGCCCCCTTCTGTTTTGGGGGGTTTGAAGGGGGGCGGTGTCCCCCTCATCGCCAAGAAAATTTTGGACTTGTGAGAGGCTGTAAATGACCCCAGATTGATCATAAGGTAACGTGTAACCAACGCTGAAAAGCATTTGACTCTATCTCAATCCATTGAGAAGTTGCAGCACTTTGAAATCAATTTTGATGGAAAAAAATCAACGCAAAATAGTGATTTTTGGCAATTTTGAGATGTCCCCTCGTTGTCATGGTAACAGAAAATTTAAGCCTGAGCATGTTGTTGCAAGGACAATGGTCCAGTCAACATTTGTGCCAAGTTTGATTAGTGATGAAGCAGTTTTTATAGTATTATAGCAATTTGAAGTTGTAACGGGAGACTTTTCAATGAAAACAGCCATTTTTCACAAAATGCTCATGAAGTAATGGGTTAATACCTAGCTAAAACATTCTTCTCTGAACACACATTATATTGCTACAAAACTGGATATATTCTCGAAATGTATTCCAATAGTATGCACTATGTTTTTTAAAGGTAAGAATGTTAACAAAAAAAATTGAAATTGATTGTCTGAATTACTTATGTTCCGAGTTGTGTGCATTGCTAATACTTTAATATTAAAAAAAGAATTATTTTTTAAATGGAGATGTTTCAAACATTACTCATGGAGAGAAAAAATAATTTATTGAGTTTTGTTTGTTTGTTTCATTTTACGCCTTTTTCAACAGTATTTCAGTCATATAGGCGGGTAGTTTCCTAACCATCGTTCCTGGAGAGTTACACCAGTACTAGACAACCTTCCTCCGCGCTAAACTACCAAAGTGAAGTATGTAAGGGATCACGTGGTAGGGAACTTTATTTTCAGAGAAACCTCAAATGATTCCTACAATGCAGAATTACGGTTTGAATGCAACTGTTGTATTGCTTTGAAAATTGTACATCTAATCTCTAATTAGTGTTGTACAACAAAATCCTATCGTCTGTTGAGGCCTTAAGGAGAAGAATTTCATAAGACACGTTGTAACATGTATATATATTCTGAGAAATAAAATATGTTTAAAAACTTAATTCAAAGATATAGATGAACAGTACATAACTAATATACTTGAGTTAGTATTATTGTTTTAGAAACCGAATATACAAAGGTGTTCCCGGATTTGATTATAAATGTACATCAGCGGGGAGTTTTTAAATTTACTATGATTGTCAGGCATAATTTTAATCATGATTTAACCAAAAAAGAACCTTTATTTTCACTTAGATGTCAAAAACGAGTATACACATACAAAGATTACACCATCTGTTTTCTTTACATGTAGGACCACGTGGTATTACTACTAATTCAATCCGTATTAAGTCCGAGATTATTATGAGTAATCGTAAGGTGTTCCAATTGTTAAAATCTCAGAAAAAATAACAACTATCTTTATTTTCTATATTGCCTCTTTAAACCTTTTTGATTTCCTTATTGAAACACATGCAACCTAATTACGTTAAAATGCTTCGAAACACGAGGCTATCTGGTTTGTACGAGGGGGCTTAGCCCCCGAGTATCAATCAGATTGCCAAGTGTTTTGATGTTCTTTCTCTTTTGTATCATAGTCAAACAAAAAAACACGGTCCCTGTTGTCACAATATGAAACCCCGGGAAAAAGTAACCAATGAACGAGCATCTGAATATGACATTTCTGTCGCTTTCTCTTTCTCTTCCGGCACAATAAGTAAACCCCAGCAAAAATGAGCCAATCAATGGGCATGCACTGTGCATGTATATGTATACGATTTAACTCGGACACATTTTCAACAGAAATGTCCCCAAACTATGATACAAGTTTGTTTTGTCGTCTGGTGATAGACTTGACATTACAACTAACATAGCTTGATAGAATATTTCAATGACCGATGATATTGACGACCTGTCTTACTATGAACAACCAAATTTAGAAATATGCAATAACGTACAGCAAATTAGCTCGCAAATTTCATGATGACAGATTAATTAAAAACAAATGTCTCCTACAGAATTTTTTTTCATATTTGAAAAGTATTCAGTACTTCCTATATAATTGCTCATATCTGATATTAACGTGGTCAAGAGAACAATCTATAAAAAACCTAAAAGTACAGCGGATAATTAAATGTACAGTTTATAAATGACCATGTTATTCAACTTAAATGTTGTGATGGAATATGGTCTCAACGTACCCTATGTCTTCATATTAAGTGTTATGTAATTTGAAAAAGTATCAATGCCAGAAAATTCTTTAACTGAATACATGTTGTGATTTAAGCATTGATTAATTTTATATGCATATAAAATTTTGTATCCCTGAAAATCTTTAATATAAATTATTAACAGAAAATTGAATATAATTATAAACATTCTATAGCTGAGGGCGTGTAATTAATAATGTGAAGCAGTTATTCGAATAATATCTTATTACTTTTTCAGGAATATTCCCGATTAAGCAAATTTAGACAACAAAGTCAAACAAGCAACCATTTTATCGCAATATAATTTCTAGTCTGCTAAGCATTTGGTTCTAGTTTTTATTTTCAAAGATCTTAGATATGGTGTAGCAGGGTCCATTTTAGGACAGATTGCAAATAGAAAAACATATGTTGCACTGGAAATTATATTTGTTCTCAATAAGTCATAAAATGATAATAATTATTTTCTTTTGATTTCCGTAATTGGCCTTTCCCCACTGAACGACAAAAGTTTGTTAGCTTTTGAAAAATCCCAAAGCTGCTTGGTCACAATGTTAGACATAAACTTTCAAGCAATAGTTTTTGTTTACCAATTAATGAGAAAACATATACTTGTAATAAAATAGAGAAAAAGAGAACGTTCAAAAACGGTAAAATTGAAAATGTTGTACAATGTAGGCTCGGCTTGATTGAGCCTGTTCATGGATGGTTATTAAAATGCAAGCTACCGTCCACGCCCCTTGTACCGTCCTAAGTAGAATTCAAGATTTAAAATGAAATGGTATAATTTTAAATATAGGAGCATCCGCAGATGTGTTCATACGGCGGTTATCATGGAACATTTAATGTGACACTTCAATGAATAGCGGCGTGTGTCCGTTTTATTTTTGTGAAAAAAAAATGACAATATATGAAACTTGACAAGAAGCCAATAGTGCAAATAAATATCTTATAATACCAGTACAATTTTTTATATGTTTAATCGCTGTGAAATTGTGTAACTCATTGTTTATAGAATTATATGGACTTAATGCACATATTTTGGTAACTAGAACAAGATACAATCTTAGGTTTTGACCACTCACATAATATGAACTTATGCGGAATTCTCTGTGTTACCTTATATCTATTACAACATTTAAATTTGCAATTCAATTTCAAACCTTTAGAAGAGGTCATGCATTAAACTTGTGTTTACAGTCAAAGTTTTGTTTGAAGCATATTTTGTGTAGTTGAATGGCCATTACATATGAGAAATACAATGTCATATATTGAAATGAAAACGGTATATTAAAATTCAACAACAAACAATGTTGTATACAAAATCGAAATATATATGAGCCGCGTCATGACAAAATCAACATAATGGGTTTGCGACCAGCATGGATCCAGACCAGCCTGCGCATCCACGCAGTCTGATCAGGATCCATGCTGTTCGCTTACTAACTCTATTACAAGTAGAGAAACTGATAGCGAACAGCATGGATCCCGATAAGATTGCGCAGATGCGCATGCTGGTCTGGATCCATGCTGGTCGCAAATGCACTATGTTGGTTTTGTCGTGACGCGGCTCAAATATTGCTCTACTACATCATGTCATATTTCAAAGCTGTCCGGTTAGCTCAGTAGGTAGAACGTTTAACTGAGAATCGGGAGACCCGGGTTCGATTCCCGGACTAAGCAGGTCACTTTCGTTGTGTTTGATCATGAAATCCTTTCTACGGTCATTCGCACTGTACTTCTGCTCTTGCAGGTACAGAAATAATCAGTTCTTTGCGAAAGTGAAGGCAACTAGTACTGGTAAACTGCTTGACAGCCTTCCCAGGAA
Source organism: Ruditapes philippinarum (assembly GCF_026571515.1). Lineage (NCBI taxonomy): Eukaryota > Metazoa > Mollusca > Bivalvia > Venerida > Veneridae > Ruditapes > Ruditapes philippinarum. Next base: position 134,885 of record NW_026855196.1, on the reverse strand, counting down.
CAATGCGGTGGCTGAAATGTGGCTTACTGCCGTGATCCGGAGTGAAAACTACCACATGCCATTTTTCTTCACTAAGACATACCTTTATCGAGATTCGACGGATATCATTTCTGTTCATGCTCAATTGATAATGTGAATTCCAGGATTAATATATGTAATTATATAGATGCTATTTGTAAATATTATTTACTTTCCCATTTTATCCTATATACAAATCATTATATCTCTTTCAAATTTCCGTGTTGTTACAGGTTAACTGTCAATCAAAATTGCACTTGGCAAGTTTCAAATGTTATGTTGTAAAGGTGATGATATCGGATGTAAATCAACAAAGATGTGAGAAAGCACAGGAAGCAGGTGTAATGTTAATTTATTTACTATACTACCTACGTGAATTAATTCAGGTAGTTAACTTCTGAATTCACAGAATATAATTATATAGCTTCAATTGAGCAAACATTTATAACGACTTTAAAACTTACTAACGCTCCCTTAGCAGCTAATAAAATACAATACCTTTTTGGCAGGGAAACATTTGACCGACGCTCAAGAGAGTATCTTATTGGTAGAAGGTGACGTTTCGCACAAAACATTCTCACAATTTGTGAAAATGAGCAATCTATAACACGGTTTATGTCCCAGAATTTCTGGCTTTTATGTGTTTGTATTCAACAAACAGAATATTTATTTCTTTCTTTAATTATCTATTCTATTTTATCGCTTGATCATTATATCGATATTTTGAAAAATCCGTCCTTTTTCCAGCAAGTTGCGAAAGCCATTTGAAAAACCTTCTTTAATTATCATTATTAAGTATCTCTCCCTAAGACGGTGCCAATGTGTGTGGAAAGTAGTTTACATGTTTTTCCACTGCCAGCCATGAACAAGCCAAATCGAACCGAAACCTCATTTCAATGTTGATAAGTAAAGTCACCACCCATTTTATTGTATATTTAGAATAATTTAACTCAACTCACATTAGTGGGATCATATGGTGCTTGAAAACAGTGAAATTGTTCACCTTGTGATAAAAGCATGAAACTTTGCACTATGGTAGTTCAAAGTATATAAGGTTATATAGGCTATGGACCCAATTTGAAAAATTCAAAATGGCCGCCATTTTTCAAGATGGCTGCCAATATGTCCGAAAATTTAGAAAATACCCTTTTGTTGACTATTTGTGGTGATTACTTGATAATACAAATGGAATATTACAATATTTTATTATCTATTGTGTTGAAATTGAAATTTAGATAAAAAATAAATATGTTATTGAAATATTTTGTCAATTTTGTTCTTGTTAAGGTAAAAAGGTGAAAAAAATATGGTAAAAATCCTTAAAAATCACATATTTTTACCTTTTAATCATAGATTTACACAAGTTGTTGTCTTTTTGAAATACAATAATACTCTTTATTTGTTTATACACTTAACACAGTACTGTACATGTCTGACTGACGAGTTGCATGCCTGATATGTGCTACGTATAAGCTCAAATCCAAAGAAAGCTCATAGGACAATCTCGGAAATTGGCACGCAGACATTTCTTTAGGTTTTCAAAATATTTCAAAAATGTGCATTACATACGTACGGTGCAAAATTGCTCGTTATACTTATATTTGATAATTTCCAGAATGTTTTGATTTATTTTTTTATGATTAAGTAAATAAAGAATTTAGCATAGTTACTTCCCTTTGTTTGATATTCTCCATTTGTGTGTAACAGAAGAAAACTTCTTGTGCAGGTTTTTTTTCAACTGTTGTGTGAAAAGTTTTCAAGATTTTACAATATTTGCTGAAAAATTAGGTAAGTGGATTACTTTCTTTGATGTTGTAGCCTTGCTTTTAAAATTATATTTAACATAAGATATGTCTTATAAGAGTCATGCTCAAAAGTTTTAAAAACTGTCATAGTCTTCGGATATATAATAGTGTTCGGATAAATTGATGAATTAATGTTAATCAACAGCTTGTTTTGTACAACTATTACAATTAATATCCTTTTTTCTTATTTTGAATCAGAACCGTGTTACTTTAATAGGAATTTGGCTAACTAAGGAAATAAATACCCGCAATGCTTTCTATAATACAAGATTATCATATGTTGGTACCATTGCAGTTTAATTAGATTATATTTTTCAATGTTTAACAAAAAAAATCAATTTATAAAGTAATGTTCCATCAACAATGACACATAAATAAAAGCGTTTATTTATCTTTTTAGGAAGATCCAGTATAGCAGCTCTATATAAATTGAAACAGCCACACCATGTAACGTCAGAACATTCATGTATTTAGGCATAGTATGATTAACATGGAATCACTTGATGGTAAGCTTCAGGTTCTATGTTTCTATGTATCTGTCTATCTATTATCCCTCTATCTATGTATGTGTCTGTGTATGTCTATTTATGTATCTATGTATGTATCTATCTTTGTATCTATATACATGTATCTATGTATGTCTATGTATTTATCTATGTATGTCTTTGAATGAATCAATGTATGTATCTATCTTTGTATCTATGTACATGTATCTAATTATCTATGTATGTCTATTTATGTATCTATGTATGTCTATGAATGAATGAATCAATGTATGTATCTATCTTTGTATCTATATGCATGTATCTATCTATGAACCTATACATGTATCTGTCTATCTATTATCCCTCTATCTATGTATGTATCTAAGTATCTATGTATGTCCATGTATGTATCTATGTATGTCTATGAATGAATCAATGTATGTATCTATATTTGTATCTATATGCATGTATCTATCTATGAACCTAAACATTTATCTATCTATTATCCCTCTATCTATGTATGTATCTACGTATCTTTGTATCTTTCTATCTTTATGTCTAGCTATTATCCATCTATCTATGTATGTATCTACGTATCTTTGTATCTTTCTATCTTTATGTCTAGCTATTATCCATCTATCTATGTATTTATCTATGTATGTTTCTATGTATGTATCTGTCTATGTATATATCTATGTTTGTATCTATGCATCAATCTATGAATCTGTGAACCTACCTACCTACCTTTCTACCAACAAACCTGTCGATCTATCTATTCAAGTCCAGTCTAGTCTGGTCCAGGTCTGTCTAGTCTAGAACAAAAAGTAATGTAATAAGCATTTTTTTAGAAATTTTTGATAACATAAATTTACAAAAGCAGAAAAAATACTTCATTTGACAGACATATTGAATATGTTATCTATAATTAATATATTTTCAGGTAAGAATCTAAGCTTCCAGAGAGATGTGGGAAATGTTACAAAGAACCCAGTGCTTTTTTCAAGTTCAAGGTTATATGACGTCACACCTAAAGTGCCACAAACATCACCAAAGTCTAAACTAGTACACTGTCCAATAGATTGGTTAAATTGTATTCTCTGTCAAACACATTCAAGGGAAGCGCTTCAGTGTCCCGCATTGATTAAACGCAAAGATGTTTCTAAAGGTGCAGGCTATGAGACACTGCTAAGTGATATATCTAGTTATCATGAAGTTGGATATTTTCCAGTACCGATTAATTCAACATTATTAGGGGAACAGAAAGATGTAGTTGAATTTCTCTTAAAAAATGAAGCTAAATGGCACAAGAATTGTCGTAACAAATTTAGCAAACTAAAACTTACAAGGCTACATAAGCACAAGTTAAAAGTTGAGGTCGAAACTGACAGCAGTACACCAAACAAAATAACTCGTAAGAGTTGTGGTGCAGCTACAGTGGCTGATTGTAAAAAATGTTTCTTTTGTAATACAGAATCTGGAGATCTTCATCAAGCTTCCACAATTTAAATGGACACAAAGGTTAGACAATGTGCTTTCGAGTTACAAGATACAGTTCTTTTAGCAAAACTTAGTACGGGAGACCTCATATCACAAGAAGCCATGTATCATTCTAATTGTTTGGTAACCCTTTACAATAGGTCCAGGAAGCTGCAAGCAGAAAATGATTCAAATAAATCTTGTCAACAAATACATGGCATTGCTCTTGCAGAACTAGTGTCGTATATAGAAGAGAGTAAGTCCAGTGATTCAATAACCATACATAAGCTTGCAGATCTTGCCAAGATGTATTCTTCACGTTTAGCCAATTTAGGTGTAGATACTACCAGCCGTGTTAATACAACTAGATTAAAGGAGCGCATAATGGAACACATTCCAGACATTTGAGTCTCATAAACAGGGCAGAGATGTGTTGTTAGTACATAATGAAGACATTGGCAAGGTAATAAAACAGGCATCTGAGAAGGTATATGATGATGAAGCAATTGCTCTTAGCAAGGTAGCATCCATGATAAGAAGAGACATTTTCAATCAAAGTGACTCATATGACTTTAATGGGACATTTTCTGAAAAATGTCAACAAGATTCAATCCCAAAATCATTAAAAGCTCTAATTGAAATGATACTTAGAGGTCCAAATATCGTCGATCAAGAAAATGAAATTTCTAATGCCCAGAATGTACTTAGTATAGCACAACTTATTGTATTTAATTCAACCAGTCGTCGCAGGAATCAGTCAGTGTCCACATATCACACAATAGCTAGGGAACCTGCATTGCCAATATATATTGGATTGATGATCCATGCCGAGACTAGAAAACGTGGTATCATTGATAAACTCAATAATCTTGGAATTTCAATTTCCTATAACAGAGTGCTGGAACTTTCAACCAAGATGGGCAATAGTGTCTGTGATCAGTTTGAGCAGGAGAATATTGTATGTCCTTCTGTTCTTGGCAGAAATATATTTACCATGGCTGCTGTAGATAACATTGACCACAATCCCAGTTCCACTACAGCTCATGGTTCATTCTATTTTCCAGCATCCGACAAGAGATTGTCATGGAGAAACCTGCAATGTCAATGTAATCAACAAAGGTGACCAACAAACTAGATTAAAACAACTTCCAGATTCTTATGCTAACATACCGCCTGTTGCTATCCAGAGAAAATCTAGAATTCCGGAGGCAAACAGACCTTTTGCAAGTGATGGTCAACAAATTCTACCAACGCCTCAAACCGAAAAAAGGTATAATTTTTTTTTGATTAACAAGAATTCTAGTTTAAGTTTGTAGTGCATTAAATGACATGGTCATCATAGAGTAATAACATACTTTTAGACTTGTTTGGTTAAGTAAGCTCTGTTACATTAAAAACACTTCATGTTTGGTATTCATAATTGAATTTGTACATAATTGTGTCATAGGTAGACAATATTTTCAATCTGAAAGAGTCATGAAGTTAATCAAGGTATCTTATGTTTAACTTTGTTGTCCATTTTAGGTGGTTGGAACATGTGAGGAATGAGGTTGAGTCAGAAGAATCACAAGATACAGCGATATCATGGTCAGCATTTCATGCCAATGTGGCCACTCATAAAGAGTATGATTCTCCTGTTGACATTGGTGCGTTATTACCACTATTCAATGATGAAGCCAAGTCTGTGTCCATGATACGTCATTCTATGAGTATCATAGCAGGTATTGTACATCACCTTAACCCTGGACAAATCCCAGTAATGACATGCGATCAGCCACTTTATGCTTTAGCTAAACAAATACAGTGGGACTGGCCTGATATATATGATGAAGCCAAGTTTGTAATCTTGCTTGGAGGTCTTCAAATTGAGATTGCTGCTTTGAAAACGATAGGAGATTGGTAACAGGATAGTTGCTGGACACATGCGCTTGTGCAAGCCAATATTGCTTCTGCAGGTACAGCAGATTCGTTCCTTAAAGCGTCTCATGTTGCCCGATCCCGCCATGCTCATCAGATAACAGCATGTGCCTTGTATATTATGATGTATCAGGCGTACCAGTCCTTTTTTGAGTCACATGTTGGAGACCAAGGTACAACAGCTGTTGAGTTTAATGCTTGGCGTACGCAAAGAGAAAATGAAAGTCCACAGTTTCTGTTTTGGTCGATTACATTAAAACTAGAACAGTCAATTTTAATGTTTGTGAGATCATTACGAGAAGGGAATTTCAAGCTATACAAAGATACAGTTACAAACCTTTTACCATGGTTCTTTGCCCTGGATCATCCAAACTATGCACGATGGTTATCAGTACATGTTCGTGATTTGATGAATTTAGATCACATTCATCCCGATATTGCTGAGCAGTTTGAAAATGGGCGCTTTGTAATCCGCAAAACTCATCATGCTTTCTCCTCGATTCCCATTGACCAAGCTCATGAACAAAACAATAAATTAGTTAAAGGTGATGGTGGTGCTATTGGCCTTACTGAAAACTCAAACCAGCTATTACGGTGGATGGTATCAGGACCAGAGATTGCAAGAGCTCTCCAGGAATTCGAGCAAGGGCAGAATTGTAAGAACAGTTCACTAACCGATGATAAAGATGTTAAGCACCATGAACAGAACAAAAGCACGCAAGTGAGATTTGGAAAACAAGTAAAAGACTTGTGTGCAGTCATTGAAGAGTTTGGAAATCCCTTTAATGATTACACAGAGGACCTTTTAGTATTAGATACTCGGGACATACTTGATGATCAGGTGAAGGACACCGTCAAGCAAATTGAAAGAGTAGGCAAAGAACAGTTTGAAACCTTAATTACTGAACGATTTGATACCAGACAAAAACCTGTCACTGATCCTATAAAGCAGAATAAATTCCCGCTTTTTAGTAGGCCTGCAATTAAAGAAAAGAGCAAGGAGAAACAACAAATTTCTTCACTAAAAGACACTTGTTCACTTTTTTCAAAGTTATATGTATCTTGTCAGGTGCGCAAAGGGGACCTTGATGAGTTTTTCTCCATGAGAATAGCATGTATCCTCCTTCAATTTCACAGTTCGGACATTTAAGATTTGGTTGTAAATCTCAATAGTTAAACTGACTCGAGCAAGTATGTCCATCTGAATATGAAATACCAGATGTTGATGTAAAGATTTTCGATGGTGCAGCCATTATCAATATATTAAAACCTAATGGCTGTCAAACATTCCTTGAGTACTCACAGAATGTGTTTTATACCGTTCGTTGAGCGTCAGATACAGAGTGTTTCTAGAGTGGACATTGTTTGGGGTATGAATACATAACAAATAGTCTAAAAGCTACAACAAGAGGCAAACGTGGACAAGGTATTCGTAGAAGAGTCCAGTCAGATTCACGAATTCCTGGAAGTTGGGAAGCCTTTCTTCGAGTTGATGAAAACAAAACAGAGCTATTTTTGGGTATTTAGCAGATCAGGTGATAACATTAACATGTGACAACAATAAGCAGATCATAACCACAAAAAGATCAGATGTTCTGAGCAATACACCAATAGAAGAAAGTAGTATCATATCTCCATGTACACACGAAGAAGCAGATACAAGGCTTTTACTTCATGTTGCTCATGCTGATTTATGCAAGGCTGAACCACATCATTACAAATAGTCCTTGTACGCACTGTTGATTTTACAGATGTTGTTGTCAAATAGCTATAAACAGTTTTCAACATATAATGTACAAGAGCTCATGGATAGTCCCAATTGAGCATTCTGGAAAAACAAGACTCTTAGTAATAAAATATACTCTGTGCTAAAACATAAACAACTCTGATAATGGCATACCTTTGAGTTCTTCGTAGATAGACAAAGTTGTTTATCTCGAGCATTCCATGTGCGTTTACATGTGATCACAACTTAATCATTCTGTGGCTAAGGATTATCAAAATACCCGTGGAGCATTGGATTGACTCCGAAGTACTTTCAACCAAGAATTTAGTGAAGACTGATCGTAGGCTTTAAGGAATTTTTAGTTAAAAAACTCCACAGATTGACTCTAATGTCCACTGTGTGAGTGCTCAATGCGTATGGATGCGATGCATGTTAATTCTTATGGGAAGCGACTCGTACTTCAGAAATGCATTGCATATAGTGTCATTACGACAGAGAACGAACGATGTAAAAAACCTCTCTTACACGATAAGAGAAGAATTCATTGAAATTGGAATGTCGCAACACAACTCCAATTGACATGCAATCTTTTATTTACAAAGCACCCTAGTACAGAAACTGTAGAATAATCGTTGGACTGCATGAGTCCTGCTAGTACAGGACGCTATTGCCCTCCCCAGAAAACTTCTCTCTTGGTCCTTGTAACTGGAAAGGGTTGGGTGAAGTAAAAGTAACAGGACCTAATTACATGAGGAGCCAGTTAACTGGACAAACACTCACAAACTATAGAGCCTCCGAGTCATTCCGCCAGGATTTACTGAACTGTAGTAGCTAAGATAGTCAACACAAGCATGAAGTTTGTCCGTGGGAGGTGCAAAGATAATCATATCGTGACTTGTATAGTGCACAGCTCTTGTCTGTGTAAGGGTAGAGATCCTGTGGACCTGAGGATAGACTTATGGGCGAGGTTCAAGTCTGTGTATATTTATGTGTTGTTACCGTATAATATTGGTATATCTGGTTTGTTCACCTATCTACTTTAGTGACTCTGCCGGCACGGCTAAGCTAGATACACAATCATAATAGAAGAGTATCTGAAAACATCGATGCTATGACGTTTTGAACACATAAAAAACACATTTTTTTGGACATTTGCGCAGCGCGATATGTGGGAAGCTCTATCTTTGAAATATATTAAGCACTTATATTTTCAAAGTCTAGTTAGATAGATCTATATACCCACTCTGAGTGACAATATAAATGTCCTATTATGCAACATGTAAATATGTAAAGAATTAATAAAATAGACAATTTGTATTAGCTAGTTAATCGATATCTTCGATGCACAACCGTATATTTGTTTAGTTATGAAGCCATCTTGGCGGCCATCTGATGGATAATGAGCGGTGTGCCATTTGTGCGCAAAAGCGTAGGAGACTGAGACGCTTCATATGCTGTTAATTGAACATTAGGAAGAGATCTCAGTCAACAAAAATATGCCAAGTTTGTTAGTCTTTTACCCTCCAAAATAAGTGAATACAATTATTTCACACCATCCCAATAGTAGTGACCCGACAAATTACATTTAGCTAGTTTGTGTACGTGTTGTTTTTTAAAATATCTATCCAACAGTAATCATGTACACGTTAAATGCAATCGCTAGATACAATTATCGTTAGTCTAAAGTAATACAATCATATAACTATTTAGAACTGCGCTCTAATTATATCTTGTGTAAATACGTTAAGTATATTACTATTTCACTGAATACAAATTGAATCCATTTATGTTCTCTCTATTACGTCAGATTCCAAAATTAAGATATACTAGTGGTTAGAGACAATTTGTTGTAAATCCAGATAACATAATTATGTATGCGAGTGTAGAAAGAAATAATATAACTGATTGTACTATATATGGGAAAATTTGTGTGTTAAGTCAGATGATACATTGTGGTTTAAGTCTCTTAGTAGTTACAATACAAGACACTTCTCATATTGTATTATAACTCGACATGTTGGATGAAATACTTCAAATAATCGATGGCGAATAAGTGGGCGAAGAAATATTATTATAGATGAATATAAACAAAAGCATATATTCAGAATTATGCTGTGAAATATTTTTAACACAGTGCTAGATTATATAAAGCCAAATTAAGAATGTGAACTTTTTAACATTATCATATAGTTCAAATATTTCGAGTACAATATCAATTAAATTCGATAATGAAGATTCAAAAACAGTTTACATAAAGTTCAAATAAGCACAATTAATAATCTATAATAATTTCTATCTAAATATTCATAAACCTCTTTAATCCGGATACAGCTTTATAATTATCTTGGTTTAATTATTCTCCTCTGTCTCGATCTTTTCTTTAAAATATAGGAGTATCTCGGCTATTTTACTTGGATTTGTTCTCTTATATAATTAATACATACACATCACAGAAGCGGAATTTGATGAGTCATTCTTCACTCCTTTCTTCTTCAAACATATGATTAGAAATGACAGAATCTTTTCATTGACACAAATGTTAAGTATTTCACTTAAATGACAATAAATTTTCGGAAAATTGAATGATTCCGATCAGTTAATTATATAAGATAATATATAAATATCATACAATACAGAAAAATCACAAAACAAACGTTTTTTTAACTTCCCATCATTTTCTGAAGATTTTCAAGCAGTTTCTTAAGATTGTATTCTAATTGTTTTGCTACCCTTTTCCAGTGTGTGGTAAATTTTCGCAGTGCACGATTTGCTACTTTAAACTTTTTTGTTTTATTTTGTTTTGTTTTCTTATCCATGTGTCCGTTCATAAAAATACTTATGTTTCCTTAGTAACAACAGTTGGTTATGTTAAGGAAAAAGTGAGTATATCTCAAATCCAATTATATGTTTGCTACGGTTATAACCAATAGTAAGAATGAGCAGGTTTTAAACTTTATGTTCTTTCATGAAATCGTTTCTCACTATTTAATTCTTTTCTAACAACTTTCTACTATTCACATTTCCTTAATTTTGTTTTGTAGAACGAATTGTGACTTAAATTTTACTTTTTACTCAAGTGTACTTTCCATTAAATATTTCAAAAGTTTATTTTCGCTCAAAACGTTATAAAAACGTCATGGTTTCTATAATTATTTAAATGTCTGCCAACTTACAGATATTACTTTATTTTGCAATTTAATTTGTTGTTGTTGTTGTTTTGTTTTGTTTCAATTTCAAGCAATGGTTCAATTTCAATTTTCATTCAAAAAGAAGATTGATATATTTGTACTTAAATTGTAAAAGCTGTACATATTACGTTAATGTCTGCAATAAAGAAAATTCATTGTCAAATGTTGTTGTTTTCTTTTTCTTCAAATATTTTATATAAGGCAGCGCCAATATCTTTTTTAAAAGGGAAATAGGTCACCTACCTCATTCTTGTTTTCTTTCGTTATTGTATTCTTTAATCAAATAGTTTGTTTACATAATATATTGCAATGACATGTTGTCATTTACTGAATCCTTGTAAATAATGAAAAGGATGTAACTTTATGACAAACTTACGAAATGTCGGTCACTCTGAAAAGTCGGTCAACAAAACATGACACGTGTACAAAATATAAAAAAATCTTGTCAATAATTTTGTTTACGTGTCATTGTTTGTAGTTATTGAAGATTATTGTTTTTGTTAAGTTTCCTACTGTCCTTTGATTGAGCACTAGAAAAGCGATAGTATCAAACTGTATGTCTGTTAATGACCATTTCTGACCTCCTTCGAGATAAAGTAAAGAAGAATAAATGAAATACGTGTATTTTTTTAAACAAAAAATGTTAGTTTAGATTTGTGAAAATAATATAAAATCAATATAAAGAAGTTTGTTAGCATTACATTAAAATAATACTTAAATTCACTATTACAAGTTTAAAGATCCTGTAACACAATTTTATTATGGTTTTAAATCATAAATATGATGCTCAAATTAAGATTTGTCAATATTGTAGGTTCCAAAAAAAACATTATTTATAAAGATATTACCAAATTAAGCATTTCATGAAAATAAAGGGAGATAATTAGAAATTTATTTTGTATAAAGTTTAAGTCAAATTTTCTAATAAAAAATGAATGCACATATTTTAATGATTACATATAATATGCACAAATATTTGCAGTACATATTTTACATATTCTTTGATGTTTGAAAATTGTTTTATTAGCATAATTATATACATATATATAGTTTTATTGAATGTGGTTAACCACATTAATGACAACATACAGGATCTCTAATGAGGCATAATTTGGATCTGGATTTGTCAATACAAATGAAATATGCGCTAATAATCACAATAAATTGAATGCACTTAATAATCACAATAAATTGAATGCACTTTGTTCTGCCTGGCAAATGCATGTGATATTTCAACCACGTAAGTAAGAAAGAAAATTTTAATAGAAATAGAAAATGAGCTAGCTCGCAAAATTTCTCCTATATTTGGAAGGTTTTCCTTATTTTCTATATAATTGCTCATTTCCGATATTGGCCTGGTCAAGAGGACAATCTATGAATAATCTATAAATGGCGTAGACAATATTGAGTGGTCAATTTATAAATGATCATGCATTTCTACATCGAAATGTGATATCTCTCTCTTTGTCATGTATTTATCTAATTCAAAAGAGTATTTACGCAATAAGAAATGCATCGTGATTCACTACTTTAACTTACATTTGTATCAATTCATCCATTTCAACCAGTTATATGTATTAAATCCCTGACAATTTACAATTTCTAGAAAATTGAAAGTGCGTAGTTAACTACGAGTAACATTTATTCAAAGGAGAGCGTATAATTCTTTCTCCAGGAAATGTTCAAGTTTTACAAAATTCAATTAAACTTTCAAGATAACTAACATAAAAAGACATAATGCAATATCATTTCATGTCTGTTAAACATTTTGGCACTCTTTAGTTTTATTATGATGCCAGAGATCTTAAATATGCAAAAATATTCACCATTATATGATAAAATGTAACAGCAAAAGAAAAGAATGTTGCATCGGTAATTCTATTTGTTCCTTATCAATTACATAATGATTATATTTTTCACATCTGTAATTGGCCAATTCCCTCAATAACAATTATTTGCAAGCTTCAGAAATAAACAAAGGCGCCTTGATATCAAAGTAAGCATCCAAAAATATGGTACAATCATGCTAGCAATAGTTTCCTGATAACATTATATTAACATCGTTTTATTTCAAAAATATGTATGCAACTATGGAAGGACATGTATCATATAATTATGCAATAATCTTGTAACATCAGTACAAAAATGGTTGTTCAAATAAGGTAAATTATTTACTTGATACTGTTTAAAGTACATATATTTTATTATACATTATTCATAAATTATTATGGTAAATCAAAGCTCTTTATTTCATCTCCTAAATGCAAGTTAATATATGATTTCAAGTGTGCATGTTATTGCATGTAAAGCAAAATCGCACCTGCCAAGTATCAAAGGTAGAAAAGGTGTTAGTTAATACGTGCCAAAGGCATCTACATCGGTGAGAATGTGCAGAAGGTAGCAGGTGTTATATTAACTGCTATTCTACTTACGTGAATAAATTGAGATAATTAACTTCTTAAAAAGAAATATAACCAAACATTTTCAGTTGAGAAATAATTTTTGAAATAACGAACTAACGATTTAGAATATTGAAAATATATCTTGGATTTTCGTGAGTGTGCTCTTATATATTTCACAGAGAAATATGTCGTCTTTGAAGTGAAATGAAATTATTTGTGCATTTTTGACAAAAAGACATGTTATTTTTAACTGAATTTTGCGATTTCCACCTTTTATTCATAAAACATTTAATAATGCACTTACTTTGTTGTTTAAAATACGCTTTTTAATTTCAGAGCTCAAATAAGATAAGTGAAGATAATACACATATTTATTGCTCACTAACTAGTATTTTTGTTATCATATTCAACTCTATCACATCTACAGTATTTAGTACATAACAAGTTTATGTCATTAGCTGGTTTAATTTTTTCGTTTCATTTTTGAAAATGTATTTTCCAGTTTACATACTTTTTTAATGCTTGCTTTTCACTATCCAACACAGTTCCAATTTCAGTAAAGGATTTAGCATACTATCTGAAAGCATGTATCAATAGAATGCTCTTGGCTTAGTCTTTGCCATGCCAGACAAGTCGTTAACTGCAATACTCGTTAAATGATATGATAGGTACAATAACAATGATTGCTAACAAAAACTTACAAAACTTATAGAATCAATAGAGCAATTTGTACTGGTATTTCATGTATATATCATTTTTATCATATTAAACTGAATAATTTATATATTCATATATTTTGTTGTATACTATAATTATAACATAATTACCAAATCAACTCAAAACCAAACTGTAATAAATCTTCAAATAAACGACAAAACTCCGTGATAGAAATTGACATACAAAGTTTCAAAGTTTTACTGAAGGCCAAAAGCCCATGAGGACAACATTTTATACAGTGTACATGTTGAAAATTACTACATAACAAAATCTTGAAATAATCTTGTAGCCTTGTAAGTCTCATAGCTAAAAGTATAGTTATAAACAAGATCAACATGTATTCTTATTTTATATTACTGATTGTGACATACTCTATCCATTCGCATTATTTCATCTTACAAAGTTGAGTGCACAAATTAGTTACACCAGTGACTAGAACTTTATGGTCTAATAAGTATATTCATATGCTTTGCAAAGACCAAGTCATATATCATTTATATTTTTCATTGTGTCTGATGTTTACTCGAATGCGAATGAGAAAAATATATCACAAATAAATTCTTTTTTTTTAAAAAAAGTGTTACATTACAAGTGGTACATAAGATAATGGATATTATTTTTAACACTTAACACAATTCAGGAAAATTTTCAGATAACATACATATAATGGCAATGTTACTTTATAAGTTAATGTAATATTTGTAAACACTTGTCATTACATGGCAAAGATTAGTCTCTCAGACCTAAAACACAAGCATAAAAGCCCAAGCGAAAATTACGTAACAAAATATGGGCAACCAAAGACCATGCGTAGCATACGCATCATGAGCGTCAAAAAACAGTCATGTATGTAATTTTCTTTACCAATCAAGATCCTTCTATTCAAATTGCCGTATTAAAGGGTAAATCTGTAAATGCCAAGTTTTACAAAGGCAAGGTCCTTCATAAATTAAAAAAAAAATTAAAAAACCGTCAACAAGCAAATGGTCTCCGTGGTGTAAGGGTAAATGCTTCGTCACACAAAGCGGCCATTGTAGAGAATATCTGAAACAGGAAAAGGTTATCGAGCTTACTCATTCTCCTTCGCCAGATCTTGCCCCTTGTGACTTTTTCCTATTTCCGAGGCTAAAATAGGCACCTTGCTGGAAGAAAATATCAAACGCGAAAAAGTCGGTTCGGCTTTTTTCCAGTGACTAAACAGTATACTTCAAAAAGATTATGAAAATGCATTTAGAAATTTGATTAAAAGACTAAAACTATGTATATGACATAGTGGTGGGTATTTTGAAGGATTGAGATAATTTTTTTTGGCACGGTTTGTTAAGCACTTCTAAAAATTGACCCAGTTGCATTCATATTTGAACACCCCTATAATACGACAGAGGTAAGATGTATAAACGACACAATTACAATGATTGCAAACATAAACATGCACATATTTCCGAATTGAAAATTGTACTGATAGCTTTTTTCATGTATGTATCATCTTTTCTGTAATTGAATTCGAATTAACCATATTTATTCATAGACTTCAAGAAATAATATTAGAATAACTTGAACACTTAATCCATACCGTCTTAGAATTTAAAATAAAAAAATAAAACGTCGTTTATGAAATTCAAATACTTCAACTGGCTCTGATCATATCAAATTACTTATCAAGAACTGAAGTCAAAATACATTTCAAAATATGACTTACTTTGCAACTGAATTATACATAAATAAATGAACACCATTCATTGCTAAATGATATCCCTAAAACGCCTAAAACGGAATGATTATTTAATAGAAAGAAAATTAATTCCTCTAGTGAAAGAGAAAATAAAATTATCGTTTATATGATTTTCTTCTACCACTTCACAAAATGTTATTTCGTCACAATTAGTGTCAATGTCCTTTACAAATAATCAAACACACAAAAGAGAATAAGGTTATAAATGTGTCTTTACATCAAACCAGCATTCATTGGAGAATATACATGCATGCTTGTCAGTTATCTACATTATCGTTAAAAGTCACAATAAAATATCGTGTTAGCATATTGATTTATTTCATGACTAAGCATTTTATAGTTTGTATTCAGAATATACATGCATGTATTTCAGTTATAGACATTATCGTTGAAAGTCAAGAAGTCACAATAAAATATCCTGTTTGCATGTTTACAAGATAGGTGTATTATTGCATAGCTAAGCATTTTATAGTTTGTATTAAAGGGAATTTTTTTGTTAAAAATTGGGCATTTTTTTAAGAACATACCCAAAATGTGGTTTTTTAGTCGGCTTTTAAAAAACGAAATTTTGTTTTTTTTTTCCAATTTTTTTTTGATTTTAAAGTAAATCAATTTAAAAAAACTAAAAGTTTTAAAAGTAAACAAATAATTTATTGAATGATAACTAAACCCATCAAAGGGGGAATGTTTATCACCAATTGAGAAAAACAAAAATGCAATCTTTTCATTTAAATTTTTTAATATCAATATATATTTTATTACTTCCAACTGATTGAATTAATGATGATTGATATATTTAGAAAATCCACGAAATATTGTCTTTGTGACACGAATATGTCAAAGTAGGTAGCTTATAAAAACTGAATTAACATTGACACATGTATTATTCACACTTCACGGAGTAATTGTTGAAGTTCTTTATGCAACATCTAGTGCTATAGAGTGTTCAAAGAGAAATATAAAGCTGTTAAATCTAACCACTAATTTTTCTTTAATCAATTATTGCAAAAAATGAAGGATTGCTTGCCCTGTGGCTTCTAAGCCCGCTCGGGGCAAGGCGTTGTCTCCGATAGCAAGAATCTTCAAACGCATTGCTTATATTGGTTGGTTACATTAACGAATTTGAGGGTGTTTCAATACGTTTATAACCTACAACACAACCGAACTAAAATAAATTCGTATAAACTTAAAGTTCTTCAACTTACGCATCAGATTTGACTGTATTTTGTTTACATCGGTGCCGAATAAATTAATCTTCACCCCCACCCATGTCAGGGCATGTCAATTATGAATGAGATGCATGTTTAGGGTATTACATTCTTTTAATATAAATTATAGCAACTGATATGAACCTGTCGTGTTAGTGTATGCACTAACGAGTGACAGGAGGGGAGGGACATGGATAAGAACGCTATATTTGTGTTGCAGTTTATCCATCTTATCGAGGAAAGAACAGAACAGATGCTGCATATACATATAGTCTGTAACCAGTGTTTAATGCAGTTTAACACTGGTTATTTTCTTCTTTATAGAGTCATGTTGTAATATTATATTGTAATAGTGTAAATATATGCGCATGGCATTACCAACTTTGAAGTTACATATAAAGTGAAATTTTTAAATTATATAAAAATGTGCATGAAATGCTTATACCATTGTAAACTTCTGAAAAAGAAAGCATGTTTCAGAATATTTCACGAGAATAAGTAAATAAATCTACATTAACACTGCCAACTATATCGCGTCATTTTTGTGGGGGATAAAAATTGATTTACTCTTAACATTGCACTGCATTGTGTAGGTGTGTTCATCAATTATTGAATAATTTGATGATAATTTGATCTTGAACAGGGATATTGGTTTTGATCATCCCTTTACAAGACTTGTGTTACTTAATAATGCATACATTTTGGAAATAACTTTTCACAGACATAACTTTGCATTTATGGTAACAAACTACTGGCATGTATACCAATCGCAAGTTCCCATTATATATAAGTAATATCATAAGTATATATTATGAAATTGAAATAAAAATGTTTAATACCAGATTAATATTAAATGAAGTCTTTTTTTTCTTTCTGATGAATAATTGTACAAAAATCTAATAGAAGATGACGACAAGTAGTTTTAATGATATGGGCATTTTCATTATTCTTCACAAAATAAAAAGTTTTAATTACGACACATTACGAAACATTAAAACTTTAAAATGTTCCCGATAATATAAATCATGTTAAAGATCCTGTATGCTGTAATTAAGGTTGTTTCTACACTTAAGTTAAATTTTATATATGTATAAACATTTTTTGTAATTATGCTCAAACATCGACGAATATGTAAAATATGTACTGCAAATATTTGTACACATTATATGTAATCATCAAAATATATGCATTCATTTCTTTTTAGACTTTTACAGAAAATAAATTTCTAATGACCTCCCTTTATTAACATGATAAATGTAAATTCGGTAATATCTTTACAAATAATGCTTTTGGAACTTACAATTTTGATTAATATTTTTGAGCATTATATTAATGATATACGATAAAAATCGAGTTACATGATCTTTAAAACATCTTATCAAATTGAATTAAAATCAGTCCACTAACACATTATATTCGCACTAAATGGAGGCCTTTCAACGTCTTCTCTCTTCTCCTCGGTACGTGTACGTCGTTGAGAAGACACAGGACATCGTCAGAAGATTTGAAGACTGGGGACGGGAAAAATCGGAACTTGTGCTGCGGACCAGCTGCCGATGTCCTGACTAAAGCCGAGGGGAGTGGCCCTACAAAGTAGGCGCTTGGGTCGAAGAGGATGGTGTGCTAAGGTGCGTTAGACGGCTTGAATGACAGGCCTTTTGCTGGCACCAACAGCCCTCTTCAGGGCTACCCTTTCATATTGTCACAGGTTACTGCACATTTAGGTTCTCATTGACCACCTTACAGTGACCCACTTTCGGCTCAAATTTCATGGACTCATAGACTATTGATTGATAGATAGCCTTTCAACGTTTAATTATAACATTAAATATTTTTAAAAGCATGAATTGCATGAAAGTTTAAAGATATATTATGCTCAATTTTCATATTAGAAAATGTTTATAAATGCTACACAGTCTATTTTTAATTTTAAATAAACATGTTTTGACTTCACACAAAGTATATATGTTCTGTTAAAAACTCTACACACTATAGGTGGTCACAATATAAATATAAAGTCATTAAAATCTTGCATTTTTTAAGGAAGGACAACTTTTACTTGACCTGTAATAGGGAACACACCTTCCCATACATAGTTTATTCATTTTTTTATTCAAATAAGACATATTCAGTAAGAATGTTATAGATTTCAATAAATTGCTGTGATTTAAATATTGTACTTAAAGATGAGCAACGCATAAAGTTGTAGTATAAAATGAGAAAAAAAATATGTACTGATAAGATTAATCACGTTAAAACGGTAAATTGTATGTTGTTGTACAAATATTTCAATACTTATTTCGCAATTAGAGAACCTTTTAAGCTTCTGTAACTACCGAATAATCTTGGTAGTTTTAAGTCAGTTGCAAGGAGGTTTTCTTTTTGTACTTTTACCATGAGAGCTTATCCTGTTTGTTTATTTCATATTGAGAACTAGTATAAACATCGTTTTTAATTTAAATGTTTTTTTTTCTTATGTGTTTTTGACATTTGTAATTAACATTTATATCATTTCCTTTAATTGAACAGCTGGCTGAATATTTTCAAACGGTGCTATTGACAGATAGTAGTTGAATCACATATACCATTGTCTGAATACGCACTTTTTAAGGAACAAAAGGTAATAAGTGCATTTCCATCATTTATTTTTATCTTTTTTTATGCATTTTTATACTTCTAATGTAAAAATAATTTAACGTTAAAAAGTCAGAATATCATCCATATGAAAAAACTCTGGAAAAAGGGGTGATCCTTCGGAAGCAATTGAAGAAACTAAATAGACTTGGTTGATTGAGTCTTTTCATGAGAGGTAATGTAAAACTGTACCATTTTTCAACGGGGTAACCTTTTACAGCTGCCACATAGTACTTGACACCTGCTGTTGTGAAGTACAATAATCATGATAAGGGGTCAGCAATGAAACTGAAAACTGTATATTCGATTTGAGTGTGTTCTAAAAGTACAACATCTTTCTGTTCTTTAATGTCTCTTGTTCAACACATTGGCAATAAAATCATTTAATCGGTATGTACTCTTTAAACTATTGCAGATATTATTATATCAAATGTATATAGAACGTGATATCTGTAAAGTATACGTAGTTTTGAAACTACCGGCATATACATTTAAATGTTTGATAAAAGAAAAGAACTGAATATCTCGTACAGGTACGTATAAATACAAACAAACTTTAATGTGTATGAATAAAAAATAGGAACGTATTGAGTTGTGTTAAAACTTTGATCTATTCTACACATTAAGATTTAAGATCTAGCACAGACTTTGAACAGCAATAAACAATTATATCATTGATAATTTGCAGTTTGATGTTATAATAATAATTTTGGTATTATTATTCTTACTTAGAAAATAACTGCCGTGCGTAAAACTGAAGGTTATTACAATTATGTTATATATCTATAATGTTTTCATTAATTCATCACAGTAAAATGTTTAACGTATGTTAATTTTGGAATTATAATTTTGTTACAGATTTTAAACGTTTTACTACTTCAAATATTAGAAACAAACTATGTGAACGCCTAGTTCAGTAGTTTGTGAATATATTGCTTGCTAATACAAATCATACAACGTCATTTATGAATTTGTTTTCAATGAACTGTATACGTCTGTATTCACACTCCTTAATTTAAACTCTGACAATTCTAACACATGCTACAATTTCATGTTTTATATAAACTATTCCATAAGTGTATAAACTATTTCTAAAGTTTTATCAGGTAATCAGTTTACATGAAGAACATATTAAAAAGAAAAAAAAACATATCAATTATTCCCAGTCTGTTGATATACAATTGACAAGCTAAACAAACTAGTGTTAATATTCTCAAGTCAGCGTTTTAATGCTATAACAAGATTCATATTATTCTGTTAAAAGCATGTCATTTACGTATACAATCCGGCAGTGTTTAAGAGGACCTGTAGAAATCGTAGTAGAAATAGTAACTCTTTATTAATGTGCTACCCACATATGTATGTATTTAGATTATTAGTGTAATGTTTGTTGTTACAAATGTAACATTGATTTACAAATAAAGGAAAATTGTATTGTAGTGTAATGAATAGTGTAAATATTGCCATCACAGACCTTGAAGTAATTGGAAAGAAGAAAATAAACATTTTATGATAAAATTATATTATTAATATATCTTTATCACATGAGATCGCTTGTTTTCTATGTAACTTAAAGGCCCATTATGTCTCAGGAATGCTATCGTTTTTATTTCTCAAAAACTGTTTTATTTTTGCCATCTACAATTGTACATAAATTATATTTTGCTGATTTTGTTATGATGGCAATTGGTATAATTATAGTTTATTAGTATTTTGTACGGAAGTCAAAATTCTACTTTGTTTGCATTTTGCTGTCTTTAAGACACATTACTACATGTTCAACGCTGCTTTTTTCAAAAGATAATCTTACATGCTCTAAACCCATTATCAAAACATTATTAAACACATGTTGACATTTCTAAAGAATTTAGAAATCTGTACTTCCTACGCATAATGTGCCTTTAACCATTACGTATATTTTTATAATACTCCTGTGTAACATAACGTTATCGTACTTTTATTAATTTCAAAGAGTTTAGACATGTGATAAAAAGAGTCTTACATCTTTTGTCATATAATTTTAAATTTTATAAAACTCCTTCTTGAAAATGTTATAAAGCTCTCCAGAGGCTCACTTTACAACAATTTCTTGAACCGGTTATATAAAATCTTACATTTTACGAGGTATGATCAAAAAGTTCTCGGCCCGATATACTTCTAACCACTACACTGACATTTACACACGAAATGTCGATACCGACATCTTATCGAAGGCTTAAAAAACATAAAAACACTTTGATCAGTAGAGGGGTGTGTAATTTAGAGCAAATGGAGAAAATTGAAATCAGAGCCGTCAATAATTACCATTGTAAGAAAGGGATGTCCCCCAAGGAAATCTATGAAGACTTGGGAATTGGGAAGAAGTCCCCTTCTTATAGCACTGTGACAAAAATGGGCTGCTAAATTTAAGAGGGGCAGGGAGAGCATTTGAGATGATGAGCGGCCAGGGCGGTCAAAAGAAAGAGGCCACCAACGATGAAACTGCCGAAACTGTGCAAGATCATGGTCATGTGCGACAGAAGGCGAGACAGACCTGCGAAGCATTGCTAGGGAAGTGGGTATAATTCAGACAATTCTGACTGATGTCTATGGCATGTCAAAGGTTTCCGCTAGATGGGTCCATGGGTATACACTTGGGGGAAAAGGACAAAACCTTGCATATTTTTCAAAACGGCTACGTTAAGTAAAATTAACTGTCATGTTCATAGAAGAGAGAATTCCTAAAACGGTATGGAAACATTACAGACGAGCAAGTGGGCATGTTCCTACAATCAAAGCGTATTCAGCGGGGAAAATAATTATCAAACAACAATACAGCTATTAAACAAACAGTAACAGAGTTAATATCATATTCAAATAATTAATGTTCCACCAGTTTATCATGACGTTAGTTAGAATCAAATTGCAAGAGCATTCACAGAAACACATTATGATGACAAAGAAATCTTCTATTAAACACCCATTAAAATTACATCATGATTCATCATCTAAATGGAAATTGTGGCAAACATTTAAAACAAATGGTATAAATCAAATCAAATTACACTTTAATTAGTTCCAAGCCATCATATCTGATTTATTTATTTCTTTTCGCTGGACTTTTATCGAAGACATATTTAAATAGTTGCCGTTGCAGTCCAGAAACGTTGGCCATAATGTTTTTTTTTTAATTCTTAAAGGATTGTCTTCATACTTGGTGGACACAACAATCATTTGGACAAAACTTTCAAGACCCAACTGAATTTATACTTGGACAAAAGAAAACATATTTCCAAACCGACATGTTGAATTATTCTGATATTACCTTGACCTATTATTGACCTTGACTGTCAAAATCAAATTATTGAAATTTACTTAAATTGCCATAACTTTGTTATTTATTTATGGGTCCTTTCACCCCATACTTGGACAAAAGAACACATATGAGAAAACAGACATTTTTAATTTATATATGTAGATTTGATTCATACTTGGACAAAAGAGCACTTTTGACAAAACTGGCATGATGATTTAATTCAAATGAGACCTTAACTTTTGAATGACCTTTAAGAAATTTGAATTTTTCTTTTAAAAGAAATGTTTCGTAGGAGTACACTTTACTATAATATCCTTTCTCTGATGTGTTTGGCTTTAAAAATAAGAAAAAAGTCGGGCTGGGGCTCTTGTTTTTATTTATTTATTTAGCTACAATAAGGTCTATCCGGTTGAATAAGTGTTGTCAAAAGAATGGAAGAAATTATTTTGTTTCAACATGTAAGTCAATAGAATTAAGATTAAACTATGATGTACGCTTATTGTAAAACTGCTATCTTTCATTAAATGTCTTCATTGCCGGAACAAGTATTTTAGATCATACTGTAAATATGCTCAGTTACACTTGAAAGTGTTTTCACCATTTCAAATTAAACTAAATTGCCGTAAAAATGATACGAAGCATAGAAATGTTGTGCTTTCTGTAGCATTAAGTTTATCTATACACGACGAATTTTATTTCAAATCCATTTTTAAAACATCACTCCTTTCTATTCTTCACTTGATTTTGTTTTCCTCAATCTGCAATGAAAAGAACTTATGTATGCATACAAATATAAGCTGTATATCTCTCATTCCTATGTTTTTTGACATAGTTTTTCTGAATCTTTATGTGTTCAATTAAAATTAAATGTCTTACAAAAATTTATCGTTACAGGTCTTGTGCAAATATATGTATATAAAGTTTGTTACCTGCAAATTTGTGAAAAGAATCGATAGACTTTACAAGAATGATTGAATACCAGTTGAAGCATATGTGATAAAACAAAAAGAATAGAAGTTTGGACGAAATTATTGTGTTTGTGTTCCTGGCTTTACATTACAAATAGACAAGAAATGGTATGTTAATACCTTTCGTGAGTATACTTTGAGCTGACTGATAACTTTGTCACATCCGAATAAAACGTTGCAACAAGTTCTTTAGATAGAGTAGTTTCTTTAGTTTCCGAGCTTCCAGACTGATTTTTTATGTCATTCCAATCTGTTACAGTTATATTGTCAAGATTTGAAACTGAAAGTTTTTGGTTGTCAACGGCAGGTTTACTTCCTTTATCATTACATATTATTGTGTTTTCTACATTTGGATTATTTCGACTATTACACACGTGATTATCGTCATAGTAGATTTGCTTTGGTAACAATTGTTCTTCTTTTGGTGCATCAACCTTGCCTAACTCCAACCGGCAAACACTGTTAGAATCTTTGTTGGGTTGTGTTTTTGATAAGTCTATTATGGGTTGATTATCAAAGTCTACATCATTTCCTATGGCAAGGGACGGAGATTTACATCTTAAATTCTGATCATTTTGTCCTATAACACCACTGCAAGCCAAAACACACTGTCTTTTAATTATTGAACATTCATTTTCAACTTTTCTACCTTCTTCTTCATCTATATGCTCCATATGAATCTCCTCTATCACCTTTAAATATCTTATTTTAATTCTTTTGAAACCTCTCGCAATCTTTATAAAAGTTGATCTTCTTAACAGGATATATAACCATGGGTCAAGCGTCTGGTTCAAGCTGGCTAGTCGGACAGCGGTGAGATCTAATAACTTGTTCTCTATACCCGTTGCCTGAGTAACAATGATTCTTATCTAAAAAGACAATTATATTTGACAAATTATTCAAACTTGATCTCACTTATCTACTATTTCAGCAAAATGACAGTTGAATGATAATTTAAAGTTTGGTATGCATTGATTTTTTCTTTATGCAAAAAGGGAAAGAATTAATTAAGACGTGTAATATGATTTGATGCTACATGTTTGAAATGATCCATTATAAATGTGCCAAAAATAAATACATGTACAGAACACTAATTTCACCGACTGCAATTTAAAATGGATTTAAATCTGTCTAGAAAACGACAGAATTACTGGAAATAAAATTGTCTGATTGTCAAATGTGCTGAGTGGTAACACAATTCAATCATGTCGGAGTACAATCAGACTTTTATACGGTTTCGTCTGTCACAAAAAGCACTTTCTCAAAGCTGGTGCAAATTTGAGAAGTTGAATACCAAGTTTGTAATGGAAAAACTGGAGAATATGAAGAAATTTATCTTTCGATATTACCAAATCATATAAAATGAGTTTATATTATAAGAGTAAATTATCGCAAAGAAATGCAAAT
Source organism: Ruditapes philippinarum (assembly GCF_026571515.1). Classification (NCBI taxonomy): domain Eukaryota; kingdom Metazoa; phylum Mollusca; class Bivalvia; order Venerida; family Veneridae; genus Ruditapes; species Ruditapes philippinarum. The sequence continues at coordinate 109,907 of NW_026855196.1, read as the reverse complement.
TCTATTGAAGACAGTCCCTTGCGAAATCAAAAAAGTTTAAAATCCAGACATGCGCACATCGACATATACAAAGACACTTTGGTGTGCCGCGTACAAACCATTAATGGTGCCCAGCAAATAGTGAATACGACTGTCAAGGCACATAACAATACAATCATCTGAATCTCGGCATCATTTGACCTTTTCCGCTGGTTTCTCGCTTTCATAAGTCCATCGTGGTCTTGTAGAGAGGTATTTAAGGAATATACCCGTTCGCTGGCTCGCCTTAGCCTCGTTCTGAATATTGCAACAACAGCATATGCATTGCATAATATAATCACAAGGATCAATATCAAATTTGTACATGCATATATATACCCATATATCTTAGATGTTATGTTATGAGAATGGAAGTCTAGGTAGCACCATGTTCCAGGATATTGTTTCTCATACTTTCCAAAGCCAAATAAAGGTAAAAGTCCGTACAATATCGTTCCAAACCAAAGAATAAGAATACAAACTCGTGCTGTACTCGTGCGACAACGACTAGAGTAGAAAAATACATATCGTAACGCAAGAAACCGTTCAATTGCCATGGCACAAATTATCAGCGGTGTCGCAAGTCCAAATGCCGCCATTGTAAAACCATGGAAACGACAGTGAGCGTCTCCTCCCATCCATTTACGTTGGCTTACATAAGCAATAAGAACAGAAGGTGTTGTCATAACTATTCCAAGGAGATCTGTCCAGGCTAAACCTTTGATAAAACTATAAAACTTTGTTGTTCGTACGTCTGTCCGTGCCTTGTACAAACTTAAGAGGGCTAATATATTTCCTAGAACACCAGTTAAGGACATCAATAACGGTGATACAATTGTTGCTCCTGCCGGACTTGTTACACAATTTACACTGTCTGTAATATTTGAAGTATGGTTACACATTTCCTTTTATCACACTATCTGAAAAATATAAAAAAAACAATGTACGCAAAAAAATATTTATTATCTTTATTTTATGATATGACTTCTGTGTCTTTCTCACTACAAAGACTTTAGAATCATTCAGTTTATTTTTTTTTTTTTAATATTGTTGTACAATATTGTATTAAAAATTAAAAGCACTAGGGATTATTGAGCCTGCAAAATTGTATTATCCCAAAATGTCGTGGTGTTATTTGCATTAAAGTCATAGAGAATTTGTTTGATTGTTAGTGGCCATCACCATGGCAACATTTCAAAGTTGTGCCATGAACTATTTTACCAACGGGGTGTAAAAAGGTAACTGTTCAGCCAAATAAAAAGTTGTTTTTATTATTACATTTATTCATCAAAACAGAACAAATAGTTGTAGTGACCCAAAAAGTCACTTTATTTATAATTCAATATTGAATCTCCAATATGTTTTTATTATTTTGTAATAATTGTATGTATATTATATTGTTTTCTCTCCAATGACTTATCAACTTTTATTTGTGATACCCAACACTAGCTTATGGTGATACATGTAACTGGTAGAAATTGTTAGATATGCCTAATTTCATACCTTTCTATGAGGTATATTTCTGTAGTGGCCAATTGTTAGCATGTGGCCGTATAAAGGTACTTAATTGCCTTAATATTTTTTTTTCCCTTTTTTGAGCTTGCATATGTTAATCCATATATTTTTTCAAATATTTTTTTCACTGAAACAGCAACCACCGCTAGATGACTATATTTAAGTTATAGTATTTTTATCAATACATTTGATTTTAGGTATTAAATCATATAAATGTCGAATATTTAAAAATTCACGCAGTAAAGAAAATACTTTAAAATGTATCATTGTACGGAAAATGAAAAAAAGGTTAAAAGTTCTATTACCTTGTAAATGATTCCTTCTTAGCGTTCCTGTATCCATAAAATGCAATGGTTTATTGCCTTTTCCCATCTGCATTTATACCTTAGCTGTAGCTTCACACAAAACTATTGGTTTGTCTCAGAATAAATTTCCAATACCTAAATATACAGTTATCAACATTTAAACATTGCTATAACATAAAAGTCTCATGTAATATTTATACAACTTGTCAACGATCCTGATGTTAAAGGAAGGTAAAAGTCACACGCAGTTTTTTACCTTTAGCCTTCTGTCGGTAACTTTATATACCCATGTGACCAGAGCACGGGACATCCGTGCCGTTTGATTATTGTCGGCACTATTCGCTATTCAATTAGTGTAATTTTGAAATTTCCCCCTAAAATGGTGCCTGAGACGTCCATTTAAGTTATTAAGCATGGGTTAAAGACTTTAATTATAACGATATATTCTGATGAAAAATAACTTAGATATTATATAACGTAGATAATCAATTAAATATGCCATGGTATTTTTTAAAATATCCTTAGTGCCATTCTTATGTTTCTATTTACAATCAATCTTCAATGATATAAAACAGATGTCCTAAAACTGTCAACAGCATCTGATTTAAATTGAAAACTACAATCAAAAAAATATAATATCTACATTTCCTCTATGTAAACGTCCATCTTGAGATTCTAAAAACTGAAATATGCTATGTTATTGTGTATTAAGTGAATTTGGTGCATGTGTATCTAAATGTACAAGTTCTTTATATCAGAGTTTTTTTCTATTTTATTGTGGGTGTCTTGTTTGTTCAGTATTATCATGATGTTTCATGCCCTTCCGTTTTACCAGTTCATGTCAAATGTTGAATCAGCTTAAGCCGGTGCTAAGGGGACGTGGAGGATAGCTTGCAAATACCACTACCGCCAATAAGCAGGCTTCATCAAACCGAGCCTGCAACATTTTCGATTTTGCCGTGATGGGCTTTTTTTAGAGATTCTGTTTTTCTCTATTTCAGTATCTTATAAATAGTTATTCTAATTTCCAATAAAAAATGTGGTTACTAAACATTCATTGTTATGTTGTTGTTAACATCTGTAATTAGCTCTCCTTTAAAACTGATCGATACTAAATTAACAAACAATCCCTCGGGCTACAATATGTTGTACAATAACTTGATAAATAAGCAAGATTTTATATTATTGTCGTACAATAATATTTATAAAACAATCAGAAATGATAGCATCATATTTGTATACAATATATCCCCCCACACAAATTCAATTTTCTTTCGTTGTAATATAAATATTTATGATAGATGTTATATAATTTAAAACATGTTTTATTTATGAAACATGGTCATAACTTATTTTCTCTATTACACTAAGTTTAAAATAGGCATTAAAGATATAGAATTCATTTTAAAACAAATATATGTAAGAGACATCAATGGTAATATAAAGTCAATGAAAACATGCGTGAAAAGGTCAATGGTGGCAAGTATTAAATTCTCTTCTTATACTTTTTATCACATGAAGAATGTGTATTGACACATGAAACATATATATTGTACCAGTATCTTAACTTATTTTCTTAAATATGAATTCTTTGTTTTGCGTTTTGTTGTCTATTATGTCATATCTACACTGTTAAGGTCAAATGGTGAGTTAACAGCCTTACTGGTGAAGGAATTCTAAAGGAAACCCCCCTCCCTCGTGTATTATTAAAGGAACTAGAGGGCACCTGAGTAGAACGACCGACATTCCGTTGATTCGCTGAATGTCCAGCTGATTTTTAGTGTTTTTCTTGGGAATTTTGACTCAATTTAAACTCCAACACATTATATTGAAATCTATGTGTAGCTATATCCTAATGACTTTGACATTTGTATAAGCTATTACGTAAAAAGTAATTATAGATATCTGATTTTATCAAACGTTTTGTCATAATAATTAACTACGTAGTGATGTATCTGGCACAATATATAAAGCAACGCCTGCTTGAGACACAAAACCTGATGATATAATTATAGACACTTTGACTTCAAAGTGATTTATTTTGAGCCATTATATTCCCTGAAGTACTTACATAATTGATTAATTTGATTTACCAGATTTGATTTATAGAATAAACGAGCTCACATCATACCATTTGGAACCTGCTGATCCTTCTGTAATGATTAATTTCTAAAGTACATGTAAGTATAACAATATTGCATACAACACAAAGAATGATATAATGTTTTAGGCACATTATGCCACAGAAACATATAAATAAATAAATAAATAAATAAATGTTTGCTTCTTTAGAAAGGAAAACATGAATTTTGTCTTGTTTAAGTAATGGTTTTAGAGAAATGTTAGATGCTTATTGCCTAAAAAGGTAGCAATAAATAGAGGATATTTGTTTGTTTGTGTAAAAGATGAAATTTTATTTCATCGAGTGAGGTTTAAAAACAGTATTCTCACGAGTGGCGTAGTCACGAGTAAGAATACTGTTTTTAAAACAAGTTAAAAACAAGTTAAAACGAAATTAACTTTAATATTAAAATCTGTTTTCCCCACTGGTAGCCTCTATTAGTCGAATTTCTCATAAAATACAAAAAGTGTTGAGCTGAAAAAATAAGTTTGACAATCAACGTTAAATGGTGATGATATTATTCTTTCTTTTTTTTCAAATAAGTCAAACCATCCATCTATATATTTTTCTGTTACTTACGGCGAATTAATATTAGACCTGGCTCTGTGAAATGTAAGAGGCCGCTATTTTTAAAAAAGTTGTATATTTCACGGGAGGAAAATAATTGTGTTTGATTCAGAGGGATATCATTTGGATTTGTCAGTCAAAGATTTTTTAAGAAGAATGAACACTTATTTGAGGATTGTTACAGACAATAAATAAGTGTTGACAGATGTGTAAACGTTCAAAAAGCGGCTAGGAAATTGGAAAACATGGAATTCTTGAAAGGCTGCCTTACGAACGCTGGGTTGTTTACTTAGGTTGTTATTAGGCAGTTATTGCTCTTAGGATACTTTAATATACCCAAATGTCATCAAGAGCAATTTTGCATGTGGAAGAAATTGTATTTTTCAGACTGTAAAAATGAAACAAAAATTTAGAGACGATATATAGTGATTGGTAATTTGAATTAATTGAAGTAACTTTTCTTCTTTTAATTACTTTTAAAATTTCAATTATTTATCAATTTCAGCTTTGTTTTTCTCCAAACAGCCCTGACAATGTCAGAATTGTCACTAATAATAAAATTGAGGTACAGCATGGGAAAAATCTTTAAAAAAGTAGTCTCATCATTGAAAAGTGTGAACTTATATTTTGATAATTTTCACTTGAAAATTTTCAAAAATTTAAATTTTCCGGAAATCAGTAATCCATGAAAAAAATAAAATAAAAATGAAAAATTTTCAAGAAAGAGCAAAAAACAATTTTTTTAAAACTTTTTAAAAAAATGTCTAGAATAGGCATGAAGACCATTAGTGGTGGAGTAGGGTTTTTGGTATGCAACTTTTGTATTGGAAAACTGTTACCGCTAGAAGGCGCAAAGGAGGTTATTGCCCTTGTTTAAAATGCTGTTTTCATCATTTATGACAAATATCAGGAAATTTTAACATTTTCAAACAGTTCCTACCCGGGGAGAAAAAACTTTTCAATAAGTACTTTTTTATTTAAAAAAGCAAAAATTTTTTTTCCATTTAAGGCCGTTCAAAATGAAAAAAAAAAAAACAAACTTTTTTTAATGACAAAAAGATGAAAAAAGGGGAAAACTATTATATAGTTGAGATACAAGTAAACTGAACGCTTGGTCATTTAAAAATGTCTCTTTTTCTGGACATTGACACCTTAAATCACGATATTTCGCCTCTCACACATGTACAACACCTGCCTTTGAGACTGCGAAACTGTAAACGGAGTTCAATCACTGGTTTACATTGTATATTTATCAGTAGGTATCAGAATTTCAAAAGTCAGCCACTGTAGTAATTGTTATTTTGCCATAATAAGCATAGTTATTCATTTTTTTCAAAATGTTTGCTTTCTACATCAGTATCCGAATTTTATACTAATTTTCTTAATAATTCAGAATTCATTAAGTATCTACAAAAAATGAATATGCAATATTTCTGTTTGTTTTCATTAGTTCAATCATTACATTAATAAACATTGCATAATATGAAATTCAATACGTTTTATTTACAGCCAGTAAGAATTGGACAGGAAGTTTTTTTAAGATGTAAATATACACTCTTGGTTTATACAGCTAAAAGTTTGTTATTTTGTTTGTGTTTTTTTCACGTTTTTCAGACGGAAAGTTCACAAAATTATTAACTGCGTGCACAAAAACAAAAATCAAAGATTTGTAAATATTCCTACCCTTATCGACATCAATTCTATAAAAGTACATATAGTACACTTGTAGTAGTAAATAGTAAATAGAATAGAGCATTTCATTATCAATCAATCAGTTCTAAATCTGTAAACAAGTAGTTCATTTCCATAGTATTCTCCTTTGCAGATTTATCAAATGTCCCCATTACATTAATTGTTTTTGTCATTTCAATATTCATAATATTCTATCATGACATATTACATCATGTACCAGGAGAATTTCATCGGTTTAAACGCCTAACGTTTATGTTGATCAAATCAGTGCGATAGTTCAATTCCATTTGCACGTAAATTATTTTTACCAAGCGATATTTTCGGAAGATGAAATCAATATAAGGCTGACTATAATAAAACAATTGAAGGATTTCGTGCACCTTCAGCTAAAAAAATTAATTTATTATTAATCAACTACGCAAAGAGCCACACATATAGTCATAATTTTGTGGGAGTTTTAATAAATTCTTTCTCTGTTTGATGACGTATATTAAACTTCAGAGCGTGGTCGTCTTACATTATTCCATTAACAACGGTTTATGATGACGTATTTGTCACGTCATGATATACGCCGCTTTTCATGGAATGGCACTAACGTGTCACATTGAATATTCCATGGTGACCGCCGTATGAACACATCTGCAGATGTTTCTGAATTCAAAATTACACCATTTTCGTGTTTAAATGTTGAAGTCTGCTAAAGCCGGTGCTAGGGGGGTATATGGACGGTAACTTGCATTTTCCAGTTCTGTCAATGAACAGGCTCGATCAAACCGACACTGCAACATTGCTCTAAATTTCAGCGATATGAAAATAATTTATTTTGTCGTTCGGATAAATCACAGTAATTACAAAATAAAACTAAGATCATAGTTTGGAACAGGCGCATTTTCTACTTCTTTTGAGAGTCTAATTTCATATTTATATAAATAGTTATAACTTAATAACGTTCCTCAAAATATTTACCTTAATCATAATAGTAAGTAATTTTATTCTTTCTGATTACTTGTCTTAACGTCACAAAAGACAATTACGAATTTACATAAATAATATATTAACTAAAAAACATTTTCGTATATTCTCAAACAATTCAGAGTCTAGTAATGTAACAAACATGTACACTTCAAAAACTTTTCTACTTTCTCGATAGTGATCTTGTGCTTTAGCAAAAATATCTACAAAAATGTACTTGTATAATACCGTAATTATTATAACAATACTGTTTGTGAAGTAATAATGGATTTTCATTTAATCACAGGTATATTTGTGACATTAATCATTTTCTCTACATTTTTCTAATTATATCATCGTATAGATCAATTATGCAATTCCTCTTGGGAGCAGGATGACTCAAAATAAACCATTTTGACCTCTGTATATTATTTTCATTTCATTACTTAAATGTCTCCGGGGTCACCGTTATTTTGATCTCTTTTCTATGATAAAATATCGCGACAATAAATTAAAATAAGTAATAAAAGTACTGATGATTGAATTACACTGTTTTTGATATAGAAACAATATCTTAATATGTCCATCATTACAGCAATAAAATTGAGAGAAAAAAAGTTAAGCCAAAACGGCAAAACTTAAAATGTTGCAGGCTCGGTTTGATTGAGCTGACATAAAGAAATTGCAACTGTTCATTTTCTAGCGAAAGATACGGTTTCAGCAATGAGTAAAATGTGTACATTATGTGAAAATGCAATGCGCAGCCTACCTACACAACCCAGTCACACCAACAGGACTTTCCTTAGTTATAAATATAAAAATAAAGAACAAAACACCGAGTCTTAACTGCAACTTGTGACAGTGGGGCGGTTAATTGAGAAAATAGTGCAAATGGTAATACAAGCATGAAACTTTCAGGAAACTATCTTTACACCATGTAAATTTCAATATCAAGATGGCCGCCATTTTCAAAAATGGCCGATATATAAATTTGACGTACATTAATAGCTCATTCAATCAAAAAAATGTACAGACCTGAGTAAATTCCACCTTTTTTACGGAAGGCTGGCAGTCAAACATGTGTGGTGATTCTGGTTCTTGTTGCTTGATCGCGTGGGGGTTGCGTTCATTTCCTTGTTGATCTTGTTTATCCTTGATCGCGTGGGGGTTGCGTTCATTTCCTTGTTGATCTTGTTTATCATATTCCATATTCTAGTGGAAACCTTTTTTTTTTGGGGGGGGGGGATGGAGGCGGAGGGGACGGGGTGATTTGTTTGTCATAATTCAGATTTGTATTCTGGAAAAAACATTGTGAGCGAATGAGTGGAAATTTTTTAAACGACTTGTTAAGACTTATATCAAATTGTACATAATATAAAAACCATTATCAGTCACATCATATAAAAGAAACCTCAGTGGTTTTCTTAAAAAAAATGACTGCTACCGTACAGAAGTTTACCTAGACTCGGTTTGTCTAGTCTGTCCATGAGGATACTTGAAAGTGCAACATCTTTCACGCCCGGCTTGAGTAGTATTCAACGTTCAACCCAATAAAATAAAATATGTGTTGAAAGCATGTTATATCCAATCACGGGTCCAGTACGATTTTCTGTGCAATCAACTTATTATTGATAGAGCTTGTTTTTTTTCAGTTATCTTCTAATACTAATATATGTTTTTTGCGACTTCAAAAATATTAAACATTATTTCTTGCACACCAACGGATAATAAAATCAACATTTGTGTCACACAACAATAACTGCTATCTATCTTTAAGACATATTTTTGTCTATGATACCCTTTCGTTTTTACCAAACGTCGTTTATAGCACCGCCTAAGTAAGAGTTTGTTGTAAATAAGAGTGCAACACGTTATAATACTGACACCGCTTACGAAAATCATTAAGTCATTAATAATCATCAAAACATTCAAAGAATAATGATTGGCCAAAAGGTTCATTAGGCTTAGTTCAAAAGTTAAAGCTATTGGCTGAAACAGGGCCTTTCAAATAGACTCTGGGTGAATACACAATGCACTTTCCAAGATGATAGCTAGAAAAAAAATAATTGAACTATATGATAATACAATTTAAGATTAGAATTATAACAATGCATCTCATACACGAAAAAAGGTATTGCCACAGAGCTAAACAATTACAACAGTGATCAAAATTATAAAATGATTTAAGTATTATTGAACATTAAGTTCAAGATATTTTTCTTTACATTTTCACATAAATGGCCATTCACTTTTTTTCCTGTGAATCGATGCAACCTGTTGGTTGTAAATTTCTAATCAACTTGGAGAAAAACTTTGTAAAGTTTGATATTTTTCGTTCCAGTCCATTTCCACAGTGTATATAGCTGAATCTGTACATCATGTTTTGTGTATGTTCTGAAATAAAATATATTAAAATCAAACTAAAATTATTAAAAACTGCATAGCCTTGAAGCCAAAAAAGTGTGATTTTATGTTTCAATTCACAAGATATGAGAACTTAAAACAGAAAGATAGTCAAATGATAAATAAGAAATATACTCAGAAATAAATTGAAAATTGTATTATTGTGAAATTTTTGAAAATTAATAATGAATTCATTCAATGTGTATATTATGAAAATGGAATAAAAACAAGATAAAAAAAAGTATGCACTTACAAGATATATCACGTTAAAGCGGGAAAATGAATGTTGTTGTACAAATATTTTAATACTTGTTTCGTAACTGGATAACCTTTTCTGGAGAACCCTTGAAGTGTCCGTAACTTCCGAATAATCTTGATACTTTTAAGTCAGTTGTAAGGTTTACTTTTGTACTTTAAGCATGAGACCTTAGCTTGTTTGTTTATTTCATATTGAGTATAAATGTCGTTTTTGAATTTAAATGTTTTCTTAATATGTGTTTTTGACATTTGTTATTAACATTTATTTCTTCTCCTTTAATTCAACGGCTGGCTGAATATTTTCAAGCGGTGTTATTTACAGATAATATTTGGATCACATATATCATTGTCTGAATATGCACTTTTAAAAGATTAAAGCTAGTAAGTTAACCATTATTTATTTTCTATCTTTTTAGGCAATTTTATATATCTGATATAAAATGATTTAACGTTAAAAAGCCAGAATATCATTCATATGAAAAAAAAACTAAGGAAAAACGGGTGATCCCCCGAAAGCAATGGAAGAAACTATATAGACTCGGTTTGATTGAGTCCTTTCATAAGAGATATTGTAAAACTGCAACATCTTTCACGTCCCCTAGCACCGGCATTCTGTAACACTTACTCGCTGGAATCAATCATCCCGACAGAACAAAAGGAATATAAGAAGACACCGAAGCTTAGTACAGGGTAGCCTTTTATAGCTGCCACACAACACTTGACACCTCCTGTTGTGAAGTAAAATAATCCTGAAAAGGGGCCAGCAATGACAATGAAAACTGTCGATATGATTTGATATGTTCTAAAAGTGCAACATCTTTCTGTTCTTAAAAGACTACTGATTAATGTCTATTGTTCAACACATTGGCGGTAAAATTATTTAATCGGTATGTACTGTTTATACTATTGCATATATTATTATATCAAGGTATATAAAACTTTTTTAAACTTTTAGATAACTGTAAAATATACGTTGTTTTGAAACTACCGGCATGTACAAAAATGTTTGATAAAAGCAAAGAACATGATATCTCGTACAGGTACGTATAAAATACAAATACAGAATTGAATGTGTATGAATAAAAGATAGAACGTATTAAGTTGTGTTAAAAGTTTGATCTATTCTCCTCATAAAGATCAAAGATATAGCACGGACTTCAAACTGCAATAAACAATTATATCATTGATAACTTGCAGTTTGATGTCATATCAATAATTTGGTATCATTATTCCTACTTTGAAGAAAAATAAATCATAGTAAAATGTTAAACAAATGTTAATTTTGGAATAATAATTTGTCACAGATTTTAAACGTTTTACTACTTAATATATTAGAAACAAACTATGTGAACGCCGAGTTCAGTAGTTTGTGAATATATTGCTTGCTAAAACAAGTTTCAAACCTTAAATCATGCAACTGTATACGTCTGTATTCACACTCATAAATTTACAGCTCTCTTAAAGCCACAAATTCATTATTTAATTTTTTGGTTTTATATTAACTATTGCATAAGTATATATTTATCAGTTGATCAGTTTACATGCAGAGAGCCGTTAAAACATATCAATTATTCCCAGTATGTTGATATGAAATTGACAAGCTAAACAAACTAGTGTTAATATTCTCAAGTCAGCGCTTTGATGCTATAACAAGATTCACATTAGTCTGTTAAGAGCATGTCATTTACGTATACAGTCCGGCAGTGTTAAAGAACACCTGTACAAAGTGTAGAAATTAAAGTAGAAATAGTAACTCTTTTACCCACATATGTGCTACCCACATATGTATGTATTTAGATTATTAGTGTAATGTCTGTTGTTACAAATGTAACATTGATTGACAAAAATAAAAGAGCATTGTATTGTATTGGTTTGAATAGTGTAAGTATTGCAATCACAGGCTTTAAAGTTATTGGAAATAAAACAAGAAACATTTTATATATTTTTATCACATGACATCCCTTGTTTTACGTATTACTTAATCATTACGTATATTTTTATGACACGCCAGTGTAACATAACATTGTCATACTTTCATCAATTTCAAAGCATTTAGCCATGTGATAAAAAGAGTTTTACATCAGTTGTCATAAAATTTTAATTTTATAAACTCCTTCTAGAAAATGTTTTAAATATCTCCTGAGGCTCACTTTATAACAATCTCTTGAAACGGTTATATAAAATCTTACATTTCATGGTAACTCGTGTCAAACCTTAAATATATTACTGTTAACATTGTTTTGCCAGTTGAAAGTTAATTTGTTACTTTGGATCATAAAATATCCCTATTAGAAATGACAATATTGTCATAACTATCTGGGAATCATATTATTTGCGAATAGCTAGAATTTAAAGCGTTTACTTTAAAACAAACAGTATAGTTTTCATAGATCGTTCAACATGTACTTATGCTTTATCCAAAATTAAAAGAAATAACACACACACTCAACGTTTTGATTTGGAAAAATGTAAAAAGGACAAACCTTGCATGTCTTTCAAAACGATTACGTTAAGTTAAATCTACTACCGTGTTCATGCAATAAAATTACGTTAAATGGTTTAGAAACATTACAGACGAGCAAGTCGACATATTTCTACAATTAGAAAACAATGATGAACTTGTGTATTTTCAGTACAACTCCTTTCAGTTCGTACACATTACAATTTCTAAATCAAATCGTATTGCACGGGAAAATAATTATCAAACAACAATACAGCTATTAAACAAACAGTAACAGAGTTAATATCATATTTAAATATAAAATGTTTCACCATTTTATCATGACACTATTATTAGTTAGAATCAAATTGCAAGAGCATTCACAGAAACGCATTATGATGACAAAGAAATCTTCTTTTAAACACCCATTAAAATTACATCAAGATTCATCATCTTAATGGAAATTGTTGGTGAAGTTTTAAAACAATGGCATAAATCAAATCAAATTACACTTTTATTAGTTCCAAGCCATCTTTTCTGATTTATGCTAAAAGCCAAGGAGGATGTCAACAAAACTACTTAGAATATACTTGTTTGTTTTAGCTGGACTTTTATCGAAGAAAAATATTTTGAGCTATCAGTTGTTCCAGTTGTCGATGCAGTCCAGAAACGGTAACGTTGACCATTTTTTTCATTTCTTAATTGATTGTCTTCATACTTGGACACAATCATCATTTGGACAAAACTGTCAAGAAGACCCAACTAAACTTGACCTTGACTCAAAGTCAAATGTTTGATTTTTGCTTGATTTGCTATAACTGGCTATAACTTTATTTATGAATTGATTGCCTTAACACTTGGACACAGCAATCATTTGGACAAAACTTGCAAGAGGACCAAATTGTTTATGGCCTTTACTTATCAATAATTTTCAACTTGACAGTCTTTGCTATAAATGGCTGTAACTTTGTAAATTATGATATTGTTTTTATACTTCACAACAACATGCACAAACCTTAGGATAAGGCATTAAAATTTTCATTGAATTTTATCTTAATTTGACTTGGACACTGCAATTAGTGAATTTTGCTTCAATTGGCAACAACCTTGTTACCAATTTTTGGGTTTAATTTATACTTGGACAAAAGAAAACATATTTATTTCCAAACCGACATGTTGAATTATTCTGATATTACCTTGACCTATCATTGACCTTAACTGTCAAAATCAAATTACTGAAATTGACTTAAATTGCCATAACTTTGTTATTTATTTATGGGTCCTTTCACCTCATACTTGGACAAAAGAACACATATGAGAAAACAGACATTTTTAATTTATATATGTAGATTTGATTCATACTTGGACAAAATAGCACTTTTGACAAAACTGGCATGATGATTTATTTCAAAGGAGACCTTAACTTTTGAATGACATTTAAAAAATTTGAATTTTTCTTTTAAAAGAAATGTTTCGTAGGAGTACATTTTACTATAATATCCTTTCTCTGATGTGTTTGGTTTTAAAAATAAGAAAAAAGTCGGGCTTGGGCTCTTGTTTTTATTTATTAATTTAGCTACAATAAGGTCTACCCAGTTAAATAAGTGTTGTCAAAGGAATGGAAGAAATTATTTTGTTTCAACATGTAAGTTAAACTATGATGTACGCTTATTGTAAAACTGCTATCTTTCATTACATGTCTTCATTGCCGGAACAAGTATTTTAGATCATACTGTAAATATGCTCAGTTACACTTGAAAGTGTTTTCACCATTTCAAATTAAACTAAATTGCCGTAAAAATGATACAAAGCATAGAAATGTTGTGCTTTCTGTAGCATTAAGTTTATCTATACAGTCACGACGAATTTTATTTCAAATCCATAATTAAAACATCACTCCTTTTTATTCTTCACTTGATTTTGTTTTCCTCAATCTGCAATGAAAAGAACTTATGTATGCATACAAATATAAGCTGTATATCTATCGTTCCTATGTTTTTTGACATCGTTTTTCTGAATCTTTATGTGTTCAATTAAAATTAAATGTCTTACAAAAATTTATCGTTACAGGTCTTGTGAAAATATATGTATATTCGTTTGTTACCTGCAAATTTGTGAAAAGAATCGATAGACTTTACAAGAATGATTGAATATCAGTTGAAGCATATGTGATAAAACAAAAAGAATAGAAGTTTGGACGAAATTATTGTGTTTGTGTTCCTGGCTTTACATTACAAATAGACAAGAAATATTATGTGCATACCTTTCGTGAGTATTCTTTGAGCTGACTGATAACTTTGTCACATCCGAATAAGACGTTGTAACAAGTTCTTTAGATAAAGTAGTTTCTTTAGTTTCCGAGCTTCCAGACTGATTATTCCATTCTGTAACAGTTATATTGTCAAGATTTGAAACAGGAAATTTTGGGTTGTCAACGACAGGTTTACGTCCTTTATCATAACATATGACTTTGTTTTCTACGTTTGGATTATTGGTGCTATTAGACACGTGACTATCGTCATAGTAGATATGCTTTGGTAACAATTGTTCTTCTTTTGGTGCATCAACCTTGCCTAACTCCAACCGGCAAACACTGTTAGAATCTGTGTTGGGTTGTGTTTTTGATAAGTCTAGTATGGGTTGATTATCAAAGTCTACATCATTTCCTATGGCAAGGGACGGAGATTTACATCTTAAGTTCTGATCATTTTGTCCTATAACACCACTGTAAGCCGAAACACACTGTCTTTTAATTATTGAACAATCATTTTCGACTTTTCTCCCTTCTTCTTCATCTATATGCTCCATATGAATCTCCTCTATTACCTTTAAATATCTTATTCTAATTCTTTTAAAACCTCTCGCAATCTTTATAAAAGTTGATCTTCTTAACAGGATATATAACCATGGGTCAAGCGTCTGGTTCAAGCTGGCTAGTCGGACAGCGGTGAGATCTAATAAATTGTTCTCTACACCCGTTGCCTGGGTAACAATGATTCTTATCTAAAAAGACAAATATATTTGAAAAATTATTCAAACTTGATCTGAACTGCAAAAGGACAATTGAATGATAATTAGAAGTTTGGTATGCATTGATTTTTTTCTTTATGCAAAAAAGGGAAAGAATTAATTAAGACGTGTAATATGATTTGATGCTACATGTTTGAAATGATCGATTATGAATGTGCAAAAAAAAGAATACAGAACATTTATTTCACCGACTGCAATTTAAAATGGATTTAAATATGTCTCGAAAACGGCAGAATTACTGGAAATAAAAGTGTCAGATTGTCAAATGTGCTGAGTGGTTACATAATTAAATCATGTCGGAGTACAATCAGACTAATATACGGTTTCGTCTGTCACAAATAGCACTTTCTCAAAGCTGTTGCAAATTTGAGAAGTTGAATACCAAGTTTGTAATGGAAAAACTTGAGAATATAAAGAAATTTATCTTTACATATTTCCAAATCGTATAAAACGAGTTTATATTAAAAGAGTACATAATTGCAAAGAAACGTAAATTCTATTGGAGACAGTCCCTTGCAAAATCAAAAGTTTAAAATCCAGACATGCGTACATCGACATACACAAAGACCCTTTGGTGTGTCGCTTACAAACCATTAATGGTGCCCAGCAAATAGTGAATACGACTGTCAATGCACATAACAATACAATCATCTGAATCTCGGCATCATTTGACTTTTTCCGCTGGTTTCTCGCTTTCACAAGTCCATCGTGGTCTTGTAAAGATGTATTTAAGGAATATACCCGTTCGTTGGCACGCCTTAGCCTCGTTCTGAATATTGCTACAACAGCATATGCATTGCATAATATAATCGCAAGTATCAATATCAAATTTGTACATGCATATATATACCCATATATATTAGATGTTATTTTTTGAGAATGGAAGTCTAGGTAGCACCATGTTCCAGGATATTGTTTCTCATAATTTCCAAAACCAAATAAAGGTAAAAGTCCGTACAAAATAGTTCCAAACCAAAGAATAAGAATACAAACACGTGCTGTACTCGTGCGACAACGACCAGAGTAGAAAAATACATATCGTAACGCTAGAAACCGTTCAATTGCCATGGCACAGATTATCAGCGGTGTCGCAAGTCCAAATGCCGCCATTGTAAAGCCATGGAAACGACAGTGAGCGTCTCCTCCCATCCATTTACGTTGGCTTACATAAGCAATAAGAACAGAAGGTGTTGTCATAACTATTCCAAGGAGATCTGTCCAGGCTAAACCTTTAATAAAACTATAAAACTTTGTTGTTCGTACGTCTGTCCGTGCCTTGTACAAACTTAAGAGGGCTAATATATTTCCTAGAACACCAGTTAAGGACATCAACAACGGTGATACAATTGTCGCTCCTGCCGGACTTGTTACACAATTTACACTGTCTGTAACATTTGAAGTATGGTTACACATTTCCCTTTATCACACTATCTGAAAAATATAAAATACAATGTACATTATCAGACATTATATTATAAAGGAATCAGATTTGTAAAAGATATTATAAATGAACAGGGTAACTTTGTAGATTTGATATATTTAGAACAGGTCACAGGTAAGCCTGTGAACTTTTTACAGTATCATAGTTTAAAACAGGCAATAGAAATGTACATGCAAAAGTTAAATATTTTTATTTGTAACAATTTGCTTAATGTTCAATATCCTATAATAAATTGTTATGTTAAACCTATTTTAACTATGAAAAACAATAAGAAATATGTCTATGAAATTATAGCTAAAAATTCAGACATACCTACAAGTCAAGAAAGGTGAAACACATGTTTTAAAGATAAAAACATTAATTGGCAGTTAATATATAGTTATGATTTCAAATGTTCTAAAGATTCATATATTCAGTGGTTCCGAACAAGAATTATTCATAGAACTTTAGCTACAAACTCACTTTTGTTTAAAATGAAAATTGTTGACAATAGAATGTTGTACTTTTGTAAATGCTGTGAAGAAACACTTTTACATTTATTTTGGGAACGTCAGAAAATTCAAAGCCTATTTCAATATTTTAGAGAAAACTAACATAATGTTCATGACGTTTTATGTTGTTCAACATTCATATTAGGTACAGAAACCAAAGACTTTAAATATAACATATTGTTTCTAGAACTGAAAAGATATATTTATTTGTCTAGGAGAAAAAACGTTTTACTATCATGTACTGGTTTTAAAAATAGTTTAAAATTAGCATGGAATATCTATAGAAATACAAATTTGACAGATGATGAAAATAATATATGGGCAATTATAAGACCCTTAATTGTTTAAACTACACTTAATACGTGAAACAAAACTTTACCTCGTAACAGATTGTTTAATTGTTTATTAATAAATAGTAATTTTATTGGTAAAATATTTTTGGAAAAGAGATGGGTTTATTTATGTATGTTGTTTATATTTATATGCAAAATATATACTGTAGATGTATTTGACAATATTTACATGAATATAATTATTTTGCAACATGTATATTGTATATTAACAATGTAAGGTATAATGGAGGATGACCCCGACCCCCTCATACCTATTATGGTGTAAATAAACGTGGTTACCAAGATGGGGCCATAAAAAAATACAATCTACGCAAAAAAATTCATTATCTTTATTTCATTATATGAATTCTTTGTCTTACTCACAACACAATCTTTAAATATCACTCAGTAAAAATTTCGACATATTTTTTAAAAATATTGTTGTAATCAAAAGATGAAAAGGATTATAAATAATCGATCCGGCTTACGTGTTAAGAATTTGCTTGATTGTTGGGGGCCATAACCATAGTAACAACATTTTGAAGTTGTTCAATGAGTTTTTTTACCGATGGGATGTAAAGTGGTTATTGTTTAGACTAAGATAAAAAAGAAAGTTGTTTTTATTATTACATTGATATATCAAAACAGAACAAAAAGTTGTTACAGTAGTGATCCAAAAATTACAACAAGTCATTTTATTTGTAATTAAATATTGAATCCCAAATATGTTTTTATTGTTTTGTGAGAATCATTTATGTATATTATTTTGTTTTCTCTCCGATGACTTATCATCATTTATTTGTGATAACCAACACTAGTTTATGGTAATACATGTAACTGGTAGAATTGTAAAACATGTCTAATTTCATACCTTTCTATGAGGAGTATTTCTCTAGTGGCCAATTGTAAGCCTGTGTCCGAATATTGGTACTTAATTGCCTTGATTTTTTTTCTTTTTTGAGCTTGCATATCTTAATCCATATCTTTTTTCAAATATGTTTTTTTAACCTCGGCTAAATGATTATATTTAAGTTATAGTATTTTTTATCCAAACATTTGATTTTAGTTATTGATAATGGTAGTAAATGATATAAATGTCGAATATTTTACAATTTACGCAGTAAAGAAAATATTTTAAAATGTATTAAAGAAGGTAATATTTAAAGTTCTTTTACCTTGTTAGTGACTCCTTCCTAACGTTCCTTTATCCATAAAATGCAATGGTATATTGCCTTATTTCATCTGCATTTATACCTTAGCTGTCGCCACACACAAAGCTATTGGTTTGTCTCAGAATAAATTTCCAATACCTAAATATACAGATATTAACATTTAAACATTGCTATAAGATAAAAGTATCATGAAATATTTATATAACTTGTCAACTGTCCTGGTGTTAAAGGAAGGTAATAGTCATCCTTTTTGACCTTTAGCCTTCTGTCGGTGACTTTATATACATGTACCTATGTGACCAGAGCACGTGTGGTTATTTTCTGTATTGTTCGCTTTTCAATTAGTGCTTATTTTGAGTTTTCCGCTAAAATGGTGACATGATTGGTCAAATTTTAAAGACGGACAAGTCTTAATATAAATTAATATAAATCAGATGTGCTTAAAATGTCAACAGCATGTGATTAAAATTGAATTCTACAATAAAAAATACGTAACATCTACATTTCCTCTATGTTAACGTTTATCTTAATATTCTAAAAACTGAAAAATGCTAGTATGATATTGTGTATTAAGTGAATTTGGTATATGCTTATCTAAATGTACAAGTATTTTATATCAGAGTTTTTTCTTTTATTTTGGGTATCTTGTTTGTTCAGTATTATCATGACGTTTCATGATAAAAATGTTTCAAATTCTTATTCCAATTACCAGTTCCTGTCAATTGTTAAATTCTTCTTGAGCCGATTCTAGGAGGCGTGGAAGATAGCTTTCAAATTACCACTACCGTTCATAAGCATGCTGAATTAAACAGAGCCTGCAACATTTTCCATTATGCCGAGACGGACTTTCTTTAGGGATTCTGTTTTTCTCTATTTTCTCTATCTTATTTCCAATAAACAAAATGTGGTTACTCAACATTCATTGTTAGACATACATGTATGTATTAATAAATGATCTGTCACAGCTACTTACTTCACGTAAACATCATTAGCGTTCCTTTAAAATTGATCGATATTAAATTAACAAACAATCCCTCGGGCTACAATATGTTGTACAATAACTTGATAAATAAGCACAATTTTACATTATTGTCGTACAATAACATTTATAAAACAATCAGAAATGATAGCATCATACTTGTATACAATATATCCCCCACACAAATTCAATTTTCTTTCGTTGTAATATAAATATTTATGAGAGATGTTATATAAATTAAAACATGTTTTATTTACGAAACATGGTCATAACTTTATTTTCTCTATTTTACTTAAGTTTAAAATAGGCATTAAAGGTTAAGAATTCATTTTAAAACAAATACATGTAAAAGACATCAATGGTAATGAAAAGTCAATGAAAACATGCGTGAAAAGGTCAATGGTGGCAAGTATTAAATTCTCTTCTTATACTTTTTATCACATGAAGAATGTGTATTGACACATGAAACATATATATTGTACCAGTATCTTAACTTATATCGTTAAATATGAATTCTTTGTTTTGTGCTTTGTTGTCTATTATATCATATCTACACTGTTAAGGTCAAATGGTGAGTTATCAGCCTTACTGGTGAAAGAATGCTAAAGGTATCTCCATCGTGTATTATGTAAGGAACTAGAGGGCACCTGAGTGGAACGACCGACAATTTGTTGATTAGCTGGATGTCCAGCTGATTATAAGTATTTTCTTATGAATTTTGACTCGATGTAAACTTCAACACATTATATTGAAATATATACGCATCTATATCCTAATGACTTTGACATTTGTATAAGCTATTACGTAAAAAGTAATTATAGATATCTGATTTTATCAAACGTTTTGTCATAATAATTAACTACGTAGTGCTGTATCTGGAACAATATATAAAGCAACGCCTGCTTGAGACACAAAACCTGATGATATAATTATAGACACTTGGACTTCAAAGTGATTTATTTTGAGCCATTCTATTCCCTGAAGTACTTACATAATTGATTAATTTGATTTATCAGATTTGATTTATAGAATGAACGAGCCCACATCATACCATTTGGAACCTGCTGATCTGTCTGTAATGATTAATTTCAAAAGTACATGTAAGTGTAACATTTATTGCGTACAACACAAAAAATGATATAATGCTAAAGGCACATTATGCCACAAAATCAAATAAATAGATAAATAAACAAATAAATAAATATTTGCTTCTTTAGAAAGGAAAAACATGAATTTTGCCTTGTTTAAGTAATGGTTATAGAGAAATGTTAGATGCTTACTGCCTAAAAAGTAGCAATAAATAGAGGATATTTGTTTGTTTGTGTGAAAGATGAAATTCTATTTCATCGAATAAGGTTTAAAAACAGTATTCAAACGAGTGGCGTAGTCACGAGTAAGAATACTGTTTTTAAAGTTTACGAGATGAAATAAAATTGCATCTTACACAACAAACAAACATTTTTTTATTCTATGCTTAAACAAGTTAAAACGAAATTCCCTTGATATTGAGTTTAATATTAAAATCTGTTTTCCCCACTGGTAGCCTCTATTAGTCGAATTTCTCATAAAATACAAGAAGTCTTGGGCTGAAAAAATAAGTTCGACAATCAACGTTAAATGGCGATGATATTATTCATTTTATTCAAATAATATGAATGATCGTTTTCTTTAAAAAGTCAAATCATCCATTCATATGTTTGTTTCTTACGGCGAATTTATATTAGACCTGACTCTGTGAAATGTAAGAGGCCGCCATTTTTAAGTGTTGTGTATTTCACGGGAGGAAAATAATTGTGTTTGATTCAGAGGGATGTCATTCGGATTTGCCAGTCAAACATATTTTAAGAAGAAAGAAACTTATTTGAGGATTGTTACAGACAATAAATAAGTGTTGACAGATGTGTATACGTTCAAAACGCGACTAGGAAATTGGAAAACATGGAATTCTTGAAAGGCTGCCTTACGAACGCTGGGTTGTTTACTTATTCTTCGGGCTGATGTATGTCATTGCTTTTAAAGTTATTAGGCAGTTATTGCTCCGTAGGATACTTAAATATGCCAAAATGTCAGAGCTTTTTTTTGTTTGTTTGTTTCATTTTTTACGCCTTTTTCCAACAGTATTTCAGTCATATAGGCGGGTAGTTTCCTAACTATCGTTCCTGGAGAGTTACACCAGTACTAGACTACCTTCCTCCTCGCTAAACTACCAAAGCATCTCCCGGGGATCGAACCCACGCCAAAGAGGTAACTGGATTAGAAGTCATCGACTCTAACCCCTCGACCACGGAGGCGGTAAATGTCAGAGCAGTTTGCATGTGGAAGGAATTGTATTTTTCAGACTGTAAAAATGAAACAAAAATTTATAGACGATATTTGGTGATGGTAATTCGAATGAATTGAAGTAAGTCTTCTTCTTTTTATTACTTTTGAAATACAAGTTATTTATCAATTTCAGTTTTGCTTTCCTCTAAACAGCCCTGACAATGTCAGAATTGTCAACAATAATAAAATAAGGTACCGCATGGGAAAATCTTTAAAAAGTAGTCTCATTATTGAAAAGTATGAAATTATATTTCGATAATATTCACAGTGAAATTATCAAATATAATTTTCACGGTTAAATCAGTAATCCACTGAAAAACATAAAATAAATATGAAATAATTTGTCAAGAAAGTAGCAAAATCCATCATTTTTAGAGAACATTTCAAAATATGTAGTGACTGAATAGCGCGAACAGTGCAGGCTGGACGTACCGACTTACTTGGTATGCACTTGTTGTATTGGTAAAATCTGTTACCGCCAGCAGGCGTCAAGAGAAGTATATTGCCGTTGTTGAATATGCTGTTAACTGAAATTGGTCATTGATGACAACATATCAGGAGAAATTTAATCTTTTGTCAAACAGTTCCTACCCTGAGAAAAAAACTTGGCTTCAATAAGGAGTACTTTTGTATTCATAAAAATGTAATATTAGTTTTTTCTATCGTGAAAAAAAGATCAACCAACGAAACAAACATAAATGTGAGTAAACTACTTTATAGTTCAAATACAAGTAAACAAGTTAACGGTAAACTGAACACCTGGTCATTTAAAAAATGTCTCTTTTTCTGGACATTGACACATTAAATCACGGTATTTCGCCTCTCACACACGTCCAACACATGGCTTTGAGACTGCAAAACTGTAAACGGAGTTCAATCACTTGTTTATATTGTATATTTATCAATAGGTATCAGAATTTCAAAGGTCAGCCACTGTAGAAATTGTTGTTTTGCCATAATAAGCATAGCTATTACTTTTTTTCAAAATATTTGCTTTCTAGTACATTATCATTTTCTAAAAATCTATTTGCATTCTGTTTGTTTTTGTTATATATGGTAAATGTACATGTTTTGTAAGTTATTGTAACGTAAATTATAAAAAAAAATCAGTTAAAATCGTTAAATACTATTCAAGCTAGGGAACATGTACACCCAATCATTTTTATTGTTCTTTCATACGTAAAATCATTTTTTAAAGTACTATATACATGTAAATGTGAGTTTTGCTACTTCTATCTAACTGATAGTTATTCTTGTAAAATATGTTATTACCAGGGAAGACCCGTTGCTAATGTTGAGAGAACTTGTGGGTCAACCCTTATGCCAAATATGTCATGTCATTGTATTGTAACTGTTAACATGTATGTATATGCCTTATTTTTGGCAATAAAATATGTTTAATTCAATCAGTATCCTATACTTATACTAATTTTCTTAATAATTCAGAATTGATTAAGTCTCGACAAAAAATGAATATGCAATGTATCTGTTTGTTTTCATTAGTTCTATCAAATTATACTAATAAACATTGCATAGTATGAAATTCAATACGTTTTATTTACAGCAAGTAAATTTTAAATATACATTCTAGATTTATACAGCTAAAAGCTTGTTATTTTGTTTGTGTTTTTTTCACGTTTTTTCAGACAGAAAATTCACAAAATCATTAACTGCGTGAACAAAAACAAAAATTAAAGGTACTCACAAATCAAAGATTACAATTACACACTTCTAGTAGTAAATAGTAAATAGAATAGAGCATTTCATTATCAATCAATCAGTTCTAAATCTGTTAACAAGTAGTTCATTTCCATAGTATTCTCCTTTGCAGATTTATCAAATGTTCCCATTACATTAATTGTTTTGTCATTTCAATATTCTTAATATTCTAGCATGACATATTACATCATGTACCAGGAGAATTTCATCGGTTTAAACGCCTAACGTTAATGTTGATCAAATCAGTGCGATAGTTCGGTTCCATTTGCACGTAAATTATTTTTACTAAGCGATATTTTTGGATGATGAAATCAATATAAAGCTGACTATAATAAAACAATTGAAGGATTTCGTGCAACTTATGCTAAAAAAACTTTAATTCATTATTAATCAACTACGCATAGAGCCACACTGTTAGTCATAATTTTGTGGGAGTTTTAAAAAATTCTAACTATGTTTGATGACGTATATTAAACTTCCGAGCGTGGTCGTCGTACATGATTCCATTAACAACGGTTTATGATGACGTATTTGTCACGTCATGATATACGCCGCTTTTCATGGAATGGCACTAACGTGTCACATTGAATATTCCATGGCGACCGCCGTATGTACACATCTGTGGATGTTTCTGAATTCAAAATTACACCATTTTCGTGTTTAAATGTTGAAGTCTGTTAAAGCCGGTGCTAGGGGGCGTATAGACGGTAACTTGCATTTTCCAGTTCTGTCCATGAACAGGCTCGATCAAACCGACACTCCAACATTGCTCTAAATTTCAGCTGTATGAAAAGAATTTGTTTTTTCGTCTGGATAAATCACAGTAATTACAAAATGAAACTGAGATCATAGTTTGGGACAGGCGCATTTTCTACTTCTTGTGAGTCTAATTTCATATTTATATAAATAGTAATAGCTTAATAACGTTCCTCAAAATATTTACCTTAATTATAATGGTAAGTATTTTTTTTCTGTTTACTTGTCTTAAAGTCATAAAAGACAATAACGAATTTACATAAATGATATATTAACTGAAGAACATTTCGTATATTCTCAAACAATTCAGAGTCTAGAAATGGAACAAACATGTACACTTCAAAAACTTTTCTCCTTTCTCGATAGTGATCTTATGCTTTGCTGACGATTTAGCAAAAGTATCTACAAAAATGTACTACTTGTACATACAATACTGTGATTGTTATTACAATGCTGTTTGTGAAGTAATTATGGATTTTCATTTAATCACAGGTATAGTTGTGACATAAATCATTTTCTCTACATTTTCTAATTTTGTCATATGCAATTCCTCTTGGGTACAGGATGGCTCAAAATAATTCAATTTGACCTCTTGTATGTTATTTTTATTTCATAACTAAAATGTCTCCGGTGACACCATTATTTTGATCTCTTTTCTAAAAATAAATCGCGACAATTAATAAGAATAAGTAGTAAAAGTACAGATGATTGAATTACACCATTTTTGATATTGAAACAATATCTTAATATGTCCATTTTTACAGCAATAAAATTGAGAGAAAAACATTACGTCCAAAACGGCAAAACTTAAAATGTTGCAGGCTCGGTTTGATTAAGCTAATCTTGGCTGACATAAAAAATTGCAACTGTTCATTTTCTAGCGATAGATACGGTTTCACCAACAAGTAAAATGTGTACATTATGTGAAAAAATCAGTGCAACAATGCGGAGCCTACCTACACAACCCAGTCACACAAGCAGGACTTTCCTTAGTTATGAATATGAAAATAAAATACATAACACCGAGTCTTATCTGCAACTTGTGACAGTCGGGCGGGAAATATGTAAATTTCAATGTCTGCTCATTCAAGATGGCCGCCATTTTTAAAATGGCCGCCATATAAATTGGACGTACATTGATAGCTCATTCATTTGGGACCTCCGTGGCCGAGTAATTAAGGTTGCTGACTTGAGATCACAGGTCCCTCACCGCTGTAGGTTCGATCCTCACTCGGGTCGAAATCTTTCATGTGAGGAAGCCATCCAGCTGGCTTACGGAAGGTCGGTGGTTCTACCCAGGTGCCCGCTCGTGCCAGAAATAAGGCCCGGAGGGGCACGTGGGTCTTCCCCCACCAATAAAAGCTGGAAAAAAAATCTCAGCGGGACGCTCTATGATGGCTTGACTTGAGTGTACGGTCGCCCATATGGGCTTTCCGGCGGCGACCTTAAATAAACGCATTAAAAAAATAGCTCATTCAGTCAAAATATTTGTACAGACCTGAGTAAAATCCACCATTTTCGGAAGGTCTGGAAGTCAAAAATGTGTGGTGATGCTTGTTGTTTTGCATTACCACTATGACTTTGTGCTAGTGGGCGAAGACGGTAACAGTCGAGCTTGCAATTTTTTTCAATTTTTTCTTTTTTTTAGGACGTGAAAGATTTTGCTGTTTCCATCATCTTTGATGAACAGACTCAATATCCAACCAAATACCGGTATGCAATTTTCAAAGCATTGTGCTTTTTATGATATTGCTCTCTCGAAATGTTCATATGGATTTTTTTTTAATTACCAGTACATCATTGAGATTGACTTATACTAGTACTAGAGCGAGATTATATCAAATGTGTCCAGAATTCTAATAAAAGATATTCATAATGTCACACAATAAACATATTCCTCCTGGGCTCCTTGTCGCTAGTGCTTGTTGCTGGGTCGCGTGGGTGTTGCGTTCATTGAACGCCGCCCTTCATTGTTATGTTTTTCATATTCCATGTGTCTATGTAGATATTCAAAGGATGATAATAAATACCCCCGAATGATCGTTATTTTACATTACAGATAAAACTAATTACACGTTTAATAAACTATATATACAAAATAGCAAAATACCGGTATTCAAAAGAAAATTATATTTAATGGATATAACCCAAGTGCCTTCTGTGAACAACCGCTGTCGGTAGCACAGCGTGCTCGACAATTCTCACTGCTTAATAGTAAAACAAGAGCCTGGATAATATAGATATTTCAAAAAGGACTATAATTATGTCAAGTTTCATGTTAGAGTTATGGGCCTTGAACAGTGTCCTTCTACTATGCTCTCAAATAAGTGTGTGAAGTTTTAACCCATTTCCTTTCAGTAGTGTTAGAGATACCAACTTGCACCAAAAAAACCGAATGTGACATCGACACCGACGCCTTAGTGAGTACAATAAATCTCCATTTTCTTCGAACAGTCGGGCTTAAAAATGGATATAATCCTCCTGCGTCATTTAAATCCTTCCCATGTAAAAAAAAGATAATTCGACCTTGCTACAATTATTTGACCGTTGTTTGACCACTGTAAGGAAGCGCCATGATAGTGATTATAGTTCTTTGTTTACATGGTAATCATGAGACTCCTACAAATATTTACGCAAGTAAATGGATAATTACGGAAATGGCATAATAAGATAAACGACGGAAATCTTGAAGTAAGTTTAAAGTGTGAATAATGTTCCTCCAGTCTGGTTCAGTTTATGTTACAAGGAAATGAAAAAAGGGATTAAATATTACGTTTAGTTTTGGCACGCGTGACACATAACTAAACTAATACAAATATGGACAGACTTTATAAGACGTAAGACTATTAACCTAAAACATAAAAAACATTTTTCATTCAATGTTTAGTTGAGAACTAAGCGAAATAAATGTTAAAGGGAATTGGTTCATTATAAAAGGTCTGTAGAACGATAAATAAGTATTATGATTGTATATATCATTCGTGACAACAAATCACGAAGAAATTGTATATGTATGAGCTATTTGATTTGATATTTCATATCTATATATAACAGATCGCAAAAATATCTTTTTTTTCTACGATTAATTTATGCTCTTCCTTCATTGTGTAAGATATCGTGACTAAAAATAAAAATTTCAAAGTTTGACATTTTCTCATTATTTTTTGTCACCTTTTACCTCGAAAACTTATGTAGATGGATATTCAAAATAATAAAAGGTACGTTCCGTGCTGTAGATTCAGCTATAATTCTACAAGAAAAGACACATATTCACTGGGAATCAGAAAGGACGCCTTGGTTCGTAACAATCATTTAGTTCAGCTTCTTCTTTCCTTTTTTTGGCTTTGTAATGGTCAAATGTTGAATAAAACCTGGATAAAGTGTAATCCTCGGAAGCATTAATCGCAAGAAAATTACATGAAAATTGTAGACTCGGTTTTGATTGAGTCTATACAAGAGGAATGATGAGTAGGTGCAACATCCCTCACGCCCTCTAGCACCTGCTTGTGGCCATACTCAATTTTCAACGCTTAAATTTCTGGAATGACCTCTAAGAACCGGTTAATGCATAACATAACTGGTGCTTAGGAGCGTGGACGGTAGCTCGCACTTATCACTTCCATTCACGAACAGGTTAAGTCGGAACGAGTCTGCAACACTATTTTTTTTCAATCTTGTGCATCAAAGGGTTATCTTCTGTTTAAATTATATTTGTGCAGTACATTCATTTACATTGTCTGATTAGATTTGATAGAGAACATTGATTCTATAATGTCATTCACATCTGTTTGCAAATATGACTTTATAGTACTTTTCGGTAAACTGACATTCACTTAGATTGCATAAAATTATATCATATCTTATAGGTTTTTCTAAGTTTCGTATTTATTTCGACTCGGTTCCATGTTTGAAAAACGTATTGTAACGCAGCATGTTATTCTATGACATTTTCATAGAACAATCTTGAAACTAGACAACACAAGTCATTTTTAATCAAAGAATACATATACAATATGAATCCACGTCAGTTCAGAGGTTGCCGTGATATACCTCCCCCAAAAGAATGTACCAAAATTAAGTGGGGTTGAATTAGACAAAACATTAATCTTCCATATTGCTTTGTTTTCATACGATTTGTGTTTTCTTGTCACGCAAATAAAAAAAAGTGAATAATATTAAAAATATCTCATTAAAATGAGCTTGCCACCCTTTTCAGTCATTTTCTCTTTTTGTCTCTTTATCAGCGAATTCATAGAAAATAAATCTCTTTCGATTATAATGAGTTTTTATTTTTTCATCTTTTAAACGTTGTTTCTCTCCTTACTTTTGACAAACGTCATGTTACGCGATGTGTGGGCATCTTGAATATGTTTTTTTTTGTTGTTTTGTTTCATTTTACACCTTTTCCCAACAGTATTTTAGTCATATAGGCGGGTAGTTTCCTAACCATTGTTCCCGGAGAGTTACACCAGTACTAGACTACCTTCCTCCTTGCTAAATTACCAAAGCATCTCCCGGGGATCGAACCCACGCCAGAGAGGTTACTGGATTAGAAGTCATCGATTCTAACCCCTCGACCACGGAGGCGGTCTAAATATGTTTTAATTACTAGTAAAACAAATATTTTCTCCACCTTCATGATAAAAGTTGAGATAGTGAAAAGTTACTGTTATAAAGAATAAGATGTATGTAATTTTATCGTGTGGCATATTAATGTAATGAATGAATATTAAAATATGTTGGTCACTATGTGTTGAGTATCGTCGCATTTCAAAATGTTTTATATTATGGCTCATAATTTATATTTTTAGATCAATTTTGTCTTTCGCATTTGAAAGAGATGTGATATGAGCCGCGTCATGACAAAACCAACATAGTGCGTTTGCGACCAGCATGGATCCAGACCAGCCTACGCATCCGCGCAGTCTGATAAGGATCCATGCTGTTCGCTATCAATTTCTCTACTTGTTAAAAGGTTTAAAAGCGAACAGCATAGATACAGATCAGACTGCGCGGATGCGCAGGCTGGTCTGGATCCATGCTGGTCGCAAACCCATTATGTTGGTTTTGTCATGACGCGGCTCATATATAGTACGTAGCAAAATCTGAACCCAGTGACAGAACTGTTTGAATAACCCTCAACATGTTGTCATTGAACAAAGGGTCTTGGTTTAGTCAATGAGCAAAGGGTATGTTTGTATCGGTCAATGAAAACAAGTCGTGTTTTAATTATTTAATGAGAAACGTTTAAGCCTTTTTACTTGTTTTGAATGTTGCCCATGAACATGGGGTTAAGTTTTATTCATTTTGTGAGCGTGATCATCCGTGTTCAATTAGGTTACAGGTCAATTAAGAAAATGTGAGAGGAGTGTGTTATCCATAAAAAAAAAATGCCGCATCTTTGATTCATTTGAAGTGTTCTTGTTCATATCAGTCTGAACCAGTATTTCCTGAGAGAAATAATGAGAAATGTAACATTAAACTGGTTTCGTAATATTCCTTTTCACCTTTCTATGACATCTGATAAACTAAATGCTACCAGACGAAAGGGGGTGTCATTTTATGTTCCCGTTAAAGGACAAATATCAATTTCACCGCGTGCATTAATTCATTAAACGTAATTACAACAATGCTATATTTGTAGTTTATCTGTTTTAAACATCTTCACGAAATCAATGAAATGTACTATAAATAATATAATGGAATTTTAAATACTATTACATTTTCTATTTTACTCTTGATACTGATACAAGTGATAAATATAGAAATAGAAGAAGGAAATCAACACCCCCGTCACAACAACAACAACAACAACAACAAAAAGGGAGGTACTAATACAAATACAAAGAAGGAACCGACAAACAAATGTGATGGTGATCTAAAACATTTTCCGAATTCTCCTACCCGACTAGCATTACGCTGCCTTTTCTGACGTTTTAACCGCCTCCGTGGTCGAGGGGTTAGAGTCGATGACTTCTAATCCAGTTACCTCTCTGGCGTGGGTTCGATCCCCGGGAGATGCTTTGGTAGTTTAGCGCGGAGGAAGGTAGTCTAGTACTGGTGTAACTCTCCAGGAACGATGGTTAGGAAACTACCCGCCTATATGACTGAAATACTGTTGGGAAAAGGCGTAAAATGAAACAAACAAACAAAACAAAATTCTGACGCGTTCATGATACTTTGATACAAATTATTAACACTTATAGCTGATAGTTCCATGCAATATGTCTTTAAAATATGGATGAAACATATATGAATATGTAAAAATATTCTATTTTCATTTTCAGTCATGCAATTATATTCATTGTCTTTAATTTCAATGTTCATGACAGATAAGAGAAAGTTAAAGATCTCTCACACACTAATGATAAAACTATGACGTTTTAACATTTGTGAGTGCTATTACCTTTGTTTCTATTCAGTTTACACAAAATCATTGTATCACATTTCGGCGACAGGTTTTCACAATGCTGCATTAATAGAGCACACGTCCTGTTTATTTTTAAATTCCTACGTGACTAGATATATTAGGTAGTTTAAGATAGAGCCTACATTTTTGTTTCATGTAAACGGCATCGTACGAAGTATAATAGGTTTTAAACGTGTTTAAAATTTAGTGGTATATGACCTGTTATGCGTCTGATTATTTAGATTTGCAAGCGTTGTGATTTCCCTCTGGTCTATTTATTTTACCATCAAACACTATAATCAGTCTCTGACTAAATAGAATCCCTATTTTTAATGGTCGACATAATTTAATATTCCTTTTATGACTGGATTTTTATTTTTCGATTTACTGCTCGATTTGAATCAATATTGTAACAGACAGGGAACATTACGAAATATATCCTATTTTAAAAAACTGGTTTTATTAATCAATGCAATAATTAAGATAAAAAGTATTAAATAATATATACAGGTATGATTAAACAGGTGTAAATATACCTACGAAAGGTCTTGAAACCGAATGCAAAATCAGTTTTTCATTTTTTTTTATTATCTATTGATTTTTTTTTTTTAATACATCTGATTTGCCTTTTAAGTTTGAGTTTAATAGTAATAATTAAAGATAATAGTTAAAATAACCTGCTAAAAAATATTCCTATTATATATGACATTTTCTAAAAATGTTCTTAATTTATTTAAATCTATACAAATACATTATTTATGTCGATGATATAAGTATTTAATTACCTCCCTTTACGCATAATTTTGATTGTTACATTTATATAGTACATTATTCGTAATGTATTCATATGCTTTTTCATTATTTCATATAACATAAATTGATTTTGAGCATAATACCATATTTTGAATAGATAATAGATAGATCATTTTCATTTTATTTGATAGCTTTATAAAATATACTGATTGAAAACGATGTTTCTAAATTATTATCTCCCTTTTTTACAATTTTCAACATGTGATTAAAGCACATTTTTTTCGAATTCTAAACTTTCACATAAGTAACTGTTGTTTTCATACTTGTTGTAATTATTTACTAGCCTAGTTTCTCTATGAAAATATATATCTATGTATCTTTTGATCCAGTTATTTTATGTAATTCTTTTCGAAAATTATATATGCTATGTTTTTTTAAAAAAAAAAAATTACGTTTATACATACATATGCACATGTTTTATTGTAATACTTATTGTAATATTATCACGTTCCTTTTACGCGCCAAATGTAACGTCTATTAACGTAGACGTTTGTTTTGTACGTTTACGTCATTTTTATATATGTATCAACTGAGGAAGCTTAATAAAGCGAAACATGTTTTGATACTTAATTTGTGTTGGTTTTTGATCCAATTATCCTAATTACATTTTCTACACAATTTTAAAGTGTTTTTATCGTATTTAATCCGGTATCGATTATACGGTCTAATTACCCGGGAGAAATCTACCTCGGGACCGTATTTTGTACATGTCTTAACCGGATCGTATCGATCTGGTATTTGTTTACACTATCAACTTAACACCGCTTTAAAAAGGTCGTATTTTATCGCTACAATATAAAACAGTTATTGGATGAATATTTGCTACATTTAAGGTAAGATTTCGTTATTTTTTATATTTTGATCCACAGTGTATGATTTCTTTAATCTTTTTATTTTTATATTCATTCATTTATTGATTGAGAAATCTTAAATGTTCACTATAGTTAACAGCTTATTTTTACCAGTCTCGTATAATGTATGGACATTAAAGAAAACTAAAGTAAATGTTCGATGGAAAAATGGTGTGCTAATTTCATAACCAAACATCGGTATATCAATTGAACTTGAAATAAATAACATTTTATTTGTTCCTGGCATATCATAAATTCTTAAGAAATTGTTATTAAAGCTTAAGAAAACAGTATACAAAGAGCAACACAATTACAAAATTAAACATATTCTTAAGAATTTATTAAAAGACAGGAACAAGTAAAAGTCGTATTTATTCCTAAAAATTCAACATTTAAGGTATGTAGGAAACACTGGGCTGCTTTTTCAGGTCATTCAGCTTGGTGTCTTAATGTCATAAGTTTTATTATGTGTTGAGGTTTTCATTGTGTACATAGACAAACAGTGAATCATTTTATAGTATACGAGCCTTATTAAGTTTAAATTATTCATTGGTTTATCAAGTTTAAACTGCACTTAAAGTCACACGGGTTATCGCGATGCTTCATTCTTCTATTCAATCCATTCCGCTAATATTCTATCAATAAAATGGTGATGTGTCAGATACCGGACATTTATTTCAAAAATACAAATGATTGAAGTGACTTTATGCTCATTTTTTCCTGATAAAGTTGAGATGAACTTGCTACATATTTCAGTGATTGACTTTTAAAATGGTGACTGACCAATAGTTAAGTAACATAAAATATAAATTTGCCTAAACCCCCCCCCCCCCCAAAAAAAAAATACTGCCCAACTCTTTTTATAAACTGAAGGTAACAGGTAAATTTTGGTGGAGATTTACCCACTCTGTACCCTTGGATAAGCATAATGTCACTTTAAAATACATTTAGTAAATACTTCAAAACAATATAAAATAAACTTTTTATTTAAAAAAAAAAAAGAAATAATAATTCTTCAAATAGGTCATTTTAAATATATTTTCATGTATGACAAATAAGGACGAAAAAAAACTTGTTTAAAAATACACCTCTTTAAAGTAAACAGTCTCCAACACCCTATCTGAATGACCATTTGACCATCTTATTGTAAATTTTTAAACTTGTTGGCAAGTTTGAGATACATGATCCGATTACATATATTTATTTTGCAGATAGAATAAAAAATAATATAATATTATTCATTAGCTAAATAGACATTAAAAATCACTCCTAATTTCAAACAGTATATTATAAGAAAATCCCAATGATACATTTCTATTGTTTTTATCAATATTTGACATATAAATAGAAAATGTGCCCCATTGTAAAACCTATCCACTTTAAAAAGTAATAGGCAATTTTGATAGAAATGTGATATTTAAATCTATTCGAATCAGTTCAAAAATGATTAGAATATATAAAATATTAAAGGGAACTGGTCTATAATGGAAGTTCTGTTATACATTACGTTGATAGTATTTAGTCGTAAACATAATAATAAACCATTTGATAATATTTGACTTTTCATCTTGTTTTTTTCTTCTAAAATTTGTCACTTATATTGGCTCATTTGCTCAATTCTAACTTACTTAAATGACATAAATTCATTACCAATCATTCCCCAAAAACCAAACTACAGTTCGACTATTTTAACAACTACAGTGAGATCAGGATGGCAACCTGTGGATGGATCGTACATCTTAATTAAAATTGTACATTAAATTTTAATGAATAAATGAACTGTTCAAAAATAAAATACATATTGCATGTTAAAAGTAATCATTGTTGCCTTAATAGTATTTTCTTCTGTAATATATGTTTCTGGGAAGGGCTTAATCTAATGATGTAAGAACTTGTTGCCCAACCCATTTGCATTTTGATATATACTCATTATTTGTATGATATGTTTGTAAACATGTATTGAATGCAATAAAATATTTTTAAACAAAAAACTATTCAAAATGTGTTTTTCTTTAAATATAAGTAATGAATACACATTTTTACAGGTTTTAATAGAATCTATTGTTTATGACATTCCCATTTTGTTTCAGCATAACGCATTTAATATTTCTGAACAGAAATGTTATGACGTCATCAAGATGGCTGCTGGCTTAGAAATTCATGACGCGGCGTCCACCGGTGACTATGATACCCTAGAAGAGTATCTAAAAAGTGGAAAAGTTGACGTCAATTTAAAAGATTGTGAATGGGGTAATAGAACGGCATTGCACTGGGCATGCGCTAAAGGTACCACTGTTAATTGTTATGGTAGTTATTTTAAATATATACATCCAGAAATCCTTGGATTTAGGCGTTGATATTTTTTGCTTATTCATAATATACGCGCTATTTCATACTCGATCATCATAGATAACACAACATCTTTGGTTTTGATAGTGTCGATTTGCCAAACAGAAGCACATAAATAAAGTCGACAGACTGGAACCCAGGCTAACATCAAGGTTTTACAGTCGCTTAACTTTTTGGAATTAAGGTTAAACGAAAAACTTACTACTGTTTAACATCTTTTTATCTCAGGCACCACCAACCTTTGTAAACTAGCTAGACCATTCTGTTCACGAATCCAAATTATAGATCAATTCATTCTATTGGTTATGAATATTATAATTATATTTATCATTTATATTCAAATTATATTCATATAGAATATATTGTAGACAACATTCTGTATAGAATTTTTGTTATTGTGGAGTTCTGTTGATCTGCAACTAGTTGTTTGTAGAATCTGTTTTATGTGCTTTAAGATGAAATTATTCATAAGCGAATTATGCAAACAATGTAGCTTGTAACAATGTAACAAAGTACATCCTTTATTGCCTTGTACAATAGGTTACCGGCAAAAAGCATGTATTCTGTAAAAACCCAATACAGAATAACTATGATTATCAAAAAACGTGAGATTTTTATGAATATACTTTTCAGGATTTGTAGAATGCATACGACTTTTACTTGATTACGGAGCAATCGGAACTTCTCGCACCGAAACAGGATCAACACCGGCACACTTTGCGGCAGAGAACGGAAAACTGACGGCTTTACGAGCTTTATACAATGCAAATATTCCCATTGGTTTAAAAGACAAATATGGCGACACGCCAAAACGAATAGCAGAAGTTTATGGGCATAATGACATAGTAAAATTTCTTGATCAGTAAGTTCTTTTTAAACATAAATTTGTAAATAATAATGAATAGAACTAGATATAGAATTTACCTATTAGGACAAACCGTGACGTCAAAAGTCACCATATTTTATCGTTTTGTACTGAAATGTTTATGCATTAGATGTTTGCCAAAAATATGCATCATAGTACTTCTATTACATTTGCAAAACTTGAAATGTGTCTGTATAATGTAGATAAGAACAGTATGGAATACTTTACTAAATGGAAAGTGGAATATTTTGACGTCACGGCTATATGTTTTATCGAATTAGTTTTTCAGTCAGTCAAATATTTCATATTTTAACTGCCTTCTTCAGATGTGCCGCCGACGAAGCGGCAGGAATTAGACCTACGGGTTTAGCGCCAAAGTTTACATCAGCGTTCCGACATAGACGATCTCAGCGTTTGTCTACGACGTCACACCATTCATTTTCATCTACCGGTTCCCGGCCAGCGTCACCATTTTCTAGTATCGGGAGGTAAACACAACAGCATGGAACCAAACCTCAATAACCATATAATTTAACATGTCTGAATTGTTTCTAACATTTCTTTTCAGGAACTTGCAAACCAGCTGCATTGGACGAAGCATGTGTTCTTCTAAACACTTACCAATCATAACCTCATACATTAGATAGTTAAGATTTTCTTAAACTCGCTGAACATGTTCTGTGAACATTTCTATCCCTGCTTAGAACAGCTCCGAGTCTGTAATAATTTATATATAAAAGAAATAAATCTATTGTTTTACTAACTGCCATCAAAACTGAACTTACCAAAACATGTTTAAAACCCTTCATAATATGTATGTAAGGAAAACGTGCCAAATGAATTAAAGCAGCAAGATTGTTTTAGTATTATAAAGTAAAATTAAATTGGGTCATTTTTTGGCCTATATTTTGTAAGTTCTTATGTAATTCCAGACGTTCATAACAGTAAAAATATCTTCCTGATTTTTTGTTACATCGATGTTCTTCCTTTGTCAATCTGAAAAAATGCAATTTCAGCAAATACTTGGAAACAATTTTTACAAATTATGCAAAAGGCTTTTTAGGAAACAGCAAACCAAACAACTGCTACCGGAACTTGCTTTTTGAAAATCTAAATATAGCAACATGGCTTCAATAGAGCTGATTTCCAAGCTTGAATAATTTTATAACACTTAAGTCCAATAATGTTCACCACTTGCACGAGTTAATTTGACTCATTCATAATTTAAAACCACTTGCACAAGTTCATTTGACTTATTCATGTTTGAATATCATACTATGCATTTCAATTATTTGTATAATTTCGTAATTTGCTGATATATTATTTTCAAAATTATCCACTTTTTCAAATACATAAGTTTCTCTTGATTAATGCTCTAGAATGTGCCTTTATCAAGATTATTTGCAGACATAAATCCCTATTGTTAATTAGTCCAACCTTTACAAATACAAACGTCTAGTCCTTTTTACGAGACTGTATCAATTTTGAAACTAACATAGATTTTTTTTGCACAACTTTCCCGCTCTACACATACATGTACATTTTATATAATATATCTGTGTGAGAAATAAAATATACTCAGTGTATGAAGTAATCTTAGTTATACGGTTGTTTGTATACACTTAAAATATCTTTTATTCCAAATTTCAAAAATATACTTTATTATTGCCCATTATTGTTTCTATACTGCGTCATTCGATTTGTGAAAAAAGTGCGGTATATATGATTGTCACATCATAAAGGGTAGCTAAGTAGGCTGATTATAATGGGAAACTGTCATTTGTTGAGATTGAAATAATCTAACTGCAGAATATATTTCTTTATACTCTTTTTAATTTTTGTTTTTTATATTTGTGTGATGTATTTTGAAAATATTTGAAATGACTAAATTCTACCGTTTATATTGAACAGGGGGGCCTTTAATACTGGGGGATCTTAGGCTTTAATCATTTATGTCTTGATTTTGGGTGTGGTTGCCGATTTCGAATGGTACGCCCTACTGTTGATCTTTACTATCATAGTTTAGGAATAAATTGTAAGTAACATGTGCTTGTCATTCAATGGTCAGTAACATTTTTATTTTTTCCATATATAGCGCAGAAGAAGAGCAGAAAGTAAAAGGAATAGACAATGATACAGAATTTGTTCCCGACTCGGAGAGGGAGACGTGATATTCTTCGGACAATATTCACCAAATCAGTCAACCATTTGCCGACATTTTTTAACAATAATTCGAGATTTTTTTATTTCATTTTTTGTTTGCTTGATTGTAGATGTATGTTTTAAAATTTTATTCAATTCAAATGAACTTTGATTTACGGATCATGATTTGCATTTTATTTATGCAATTCTGATGTTCTCATAGTTTCATACTAGTCACTTGCTAGAATATATATGAGGTTGTAAATGTATAGCATTTAATTTAAATGTGTACAATTAAAATAGATAATAAAAACAGTGAGAATTGTTAGTTTTCTTGTTATCTTCAACATAATATATCTTCATGTCTTTTTATGGGTGTAATGTTGTAACTGAAGAAATGTACATATAATTTTGAAAAAGTAACTGCAGGTTGTTATATTATTATGCATGTTGCTGAAGTCTGATCTCATGACCTATCAAATTTGTATCATGGACTTTTGTTTGCTCTGAATTCGAAAAAGTCCATTCAAAATTTAAAGTGTATTTTTTTAAAGAAAACTTCCAAAATGTGTGTTTGAATAAAATATGATAAAATATTGCCTTAAAAGCGGAAAACGCATGCACGAAATAATTGCCGAACGGTTAAAACCCTATTTAGAATAGCATCCTAATATTTTGTTTCGGAACAGTTTATTCTGTTTACATATATTCATGTTCATTAAATAACAGAGACATTCTATGTTGCAACTTTTTCTAGAATCAAAACATTATGGAAATAATATGATTTTGCTGTTGATAAGTTTATGCCACAAGATATAGCTTCATACCCTTTAAGGGATTTCCATATCAAAATTATATACACAAGCCCATGGTCATCTTTTTATCCCTGAGGAAATTCTGACAAGGTTAATGTAAATTGTAAAGATTGTATGAGCTATATGAATGCTTGAACTACTTCTTGTATTCGTTAACCCGCCAATATGTTACTATTTAAAACACTATTTTTTCACACAAAAAAAGAGCACTAATATGTAGCTCCAATTTGACAGAATGGTCAAGATTATAATAAAAACAAACGAGAAGTTTGAGTGAATGCATCTATTTTGAAATTATCCCTCCTTACTTTTTATAATCACAAAGTATAGTTAAATCGGAAATATTAAATATAAGTATTGATTTGTAATAAATGTTCTTATCAAAGAAATTTAATAAAGAAGAAAAATATTTGAAGAACTCTGCTGAAAATACATTATAGTATACAAAAGATAGACCATATGAATGTGGTTTTCATCATTGTAAAGTATAACTTTAAAAAATAAATATTTATTTATCACTTATTGGCCAAAGAACTGCGTCTTTTTCGGACAAAAAACGTAAAACGATTATCAAAAAAGTTAAAGCGATGGGAACATTTTCTTGAGAGCAATAAAAACAAAAATACCCAATTGAAAAGTGAAGAATCGAGGTTCTTCCTAAGAGGCAAAGTAAAAAACAATATCATGCTGGCTGGCACCGCCTTAATCAGATACTAAAGACAATGGAATCTATTATACCGATTGACCTAATGCCATGTAAATTTCAATTTATTGTAAGAATATAGTTATATCTTGTTTTTTTTTTTTTAAATTAATGAATGTTATATTATTTTATATAATTCCGAGAAAGAAAAATGAACGTAAAAACAATTAAAAGCGACGTTTATTTAGAAAATGTAAATAATCTGAAACAGTTCTTTGAGGACAGAGCTGTTGGAACCTACACATTCTTAAGACATTAATTAGAATCTCAATCAGATATTCTAAATAAATTTATGTTACATTTCATATCATTCGGTCTACATATTTTAGCAATAAAATAGAGGAAAATAAATTGGCACCACATTTGCTTGTCGCATATCTTTATACTAATAAAATGAATGATAAAAAGAGTAAAAATGTAAAAAAATAAAAAAGTGAAACCCCAAAGATATTAAATACTTTCAGCAGAGTTCGTGTCATGTTAAACATTATTTGTAAGAATTCTCATTTTAATGTAACAACTGGTTATAATAAAATTCCGAACAACTTTTAACAGCAATAAAAATATGATCAAACAAAAAAGCAATTATATGTACAAAAGAAGAGTTAGTTGTTTATAATAAGGAAAAAGTTTCAGTTTTAAAAATATATTTTTAAATAACAAATAACGTTTTAACAATATAATTTAACGTATTTAATATAAAGAACAAATAATCTCGTTATGTTATTGTCAAATATTAAAATTCTGATAGGTATTCTAAAAGTTTCTTCCATATGGTATCAAATCTTTCCTAGATGAACTTCCGTTTCAGTCATTTCCGTTTATTCCATTTCCGGTTAACTTTCTTCTGCCTATCCACTTCTGTGTCCGATCAAAGAGGGATAAATCATCGTCGAATAAGTGATTGATAATGGAACTAAACGGTAGCTAAAATGTCACAGAAATTTTAAGCGCAGCAGCCAAAACGCGCAATGGCCTAAAAAGATGTTCCCATTTATACCTCGATCTGATCTGCTGCAAGATAAATTCTTGCGCGTGGACCAAATCGATTTCCCCGCATACAGGCACTTGCTAACCTTCGCATGCGTCCGCATTAGACGTTTCCATTCCTATTAGAATATTCCTATAAAATCCACTTTGAGGGAACAGGAAAAAGTACATTGAAAAGGAATTGTGCATGCAGTGTCATAGTGAGAAAGTAATTAATAAATAATGCTAAAAAGGAATGTATGTTGATTTTTTTCTCGTTACCAAGTTTGCCTGATCGATTTCTAGAATTCAAATTTAATGTTTCTTTCAGATTTGTTATGGAGACTTGATAGTTTTCAGTCTTTCGATTATTATGTTCAATTTGAAGTAAAAAATTACAGCCTTGTTGCCACTTTTAGGCTCTTGTTCAATTCACAAAAAAATCTGCGTAAAATAATACTTTCCAAGACAAATTTCAGCACTTCATTACTTGGTTTTCAAGGCGTTATAAACGTGTTTGATTTTTATGTTTTATATTTTCTACTTTGTCCAGTGGGTTTCATCAAAGCCCTTACATAAAACTGGACCAAGAGTTATCCATCCTTCTTCGTAATCAACTTTACCTGAAAAGAACTTTTTATGCAGCTTTCTCTTTGATCTTATTTCCCATACGTCCCTATTACAGTGTGTTTACACACTGAGAGATAGTTATAGATTATATGCTGTTTTGAATATTTGCTAAGTGTGTAAACACATACACATATACACATACATAAACATGCAAACGCACCATGCATATGGATTGTAGTGATTTAAGAAATAGAGATCCAAGTTATAAAAGTAAGGTAGCGGAAATTGTGTGATATACTCCCGGGGATAAACCTAGTGGCAAAGCAACGGTCCCAATTGGAATATGCCAGCTTCGTTGGGGGCACCTGTCAATATTCAAAATAATAAAACATTTTATATCAAAAAGAAAACGTCTACATTCGTAATTTTGGCTTTAATGTATGTGAAAGATTGGAATATAACGGAAAGAAATATATCTAAAATCAGAAATTTCTCAAATATAATAATAACTGATCATTGTTGTAGTTGTAAGTGTTATGTTTTACAAATGTTTAAAGACGAATTCATGTGTATCGGACTGCTCTCCACTATTGACAAACTTACCAATCATTATGAAGTTGTTGCCGAAAGACCAAACATTTCGAAAGTACTATTTGCAAGATAAAAAGAATTTAAATCACAAGATCTTGAATCTTGTTATGCTGCAAAAAAGGTATTTTTTTCAATAAATTTTAGATAATTCAATCTTCATATACATCAAAGCCTTTTAAATACTTACCAAATCTTCTGAAATTTATAAATCTTAAACATGACATACAAAAAAGTAGGTAAACCAAATAAGGGGAGAAATTGGATTTAAACACACTTGTGAAATACGTAAAACATTTCGCACGCATGTGAAATATTGTAAAAATAAGGGTAAAATGGGTAAAAATGGGTAACCAGGTAAAAATAAAAAGGGGATTCAGTTGCACACCACGCCGTGCTTGATCAATTGTTCAAGATAAATAATTACACCAAATGTTTGTCAGGTTGTATCGATGACGTCACACTCGATTTTGATTGGATAATATCATTGAGATTTGAATTTTCCAGTGTTTCAAGTCGACGTAGATGATCACATCAATGATTAGCTATTCCTGAGCATAGAAGAGGACCGAGTGTCATGTAACCATCCTCGATATCTCCACCTTAGAAAATTAACAAATTATTAATATTGCTATTCTTTTAACTTCTTCATGATCATCACTTTTATCATCTTCACATACTTACTTATGATTTTTATCAATATTATAATCATCATCATCATCATCATCATCATCATCACATCACCACTGTCATGAACAACCACGACAAAACCAGGAACAGAAACGACACCGTTTTAAGTATCCTTATTATCATTATATTTGTCATTTTGTTCAACGATTTCTTGGGAAGTAATTTTACAGTTACGGAATATGATTTCCAATTGAAGGCATTATGATGTGTAAATGCCCTTTAAAGATTTTTTTCGGCTAAACGACCGAAAGTACAAATGGAAATCCCATAATATGTTTTACTTGAATTGACAGTTTGCTCAAATTTTCGCTGTGAAGTTGCACCGAATAAGCTTCGTATTTCAAAAGAATGATTATAATAATGATGATTGTCCAAGAACTGACAATGAAAAATAAATAAAACTACTTAAAACTACTTAAAACTACTTAAAACATAAAAAAGACTGCCCTACTCTTTTTATCAGTTTGACGATACTGATAAATTATCAAGGTTATTTACAGAAATTTTCTTGAAATAT
The DNA here is from genome assembly GCF_026571515.1 of Ruditapes philippinarum. Lineage (NCBI taxonomy): Eukaryota > Metazoa > Mollusca > Bivalvia > Venerida > Veneridae > Ruditapes > Ruditapes philippinarum. Next base: position 67,113 of record NW_026855196.1, on the reverse strand, counting down.
TTAGACATTAATTTTCACATTTACCTTTACACTCTCAGTCTACACATGGATGTGCATAATGTAACTTAAATGCATAAAGCGCGGGAAATTTCTCTTCTACATTTATCTATATATAAATATTTCAGTCTTTTAAAAAAAATAAAAAGAATTTAAAGTAAAATATTTCTTTAAAAACGTCTTCATATATCTGCAATAAATATAACTTTAAACAGTATTTAGCTCAAACATTGTCTAACCTGTATGACCCGATTGTTTACAAGCGCACATCGTGTACCAAATTGGCACGAAGAAATTATTAAAAGTAAATTACTATTGTAACATAAAAAGGACTGAAAAAAAACTGAATGATATGAACAAACTCAGTGAATGTTTTGGTTGCAAAATCCATCAATAGGTCATTAGAACAAAACAATGCTGTCATCAATATAATTTTCTTAACCGTTTCTCATTCCTTACGTCGGCACATTATTTTCCTATACATTGTATTTTATCGAATATTCAAAATATCGTGAATTATATATGAATTAACAAAATTCACTGAAAAAGATGGGTAACACAATTCATTATTTACATGAGTAAGGAAGTCAGTTTAAAAGTCAGAAATCAAAGAATATGAGTTATAAAAGAAACAATGTTGCAAAAGATATTTAGAACAGACACACTGCACTTTACTTATATTTCGGCCAAATCTTTTCGCAGACACAAGTAAAGTACTCTAGTACTGAGATATTCAGGCGGGGACCATCATTTGATCTTGCCAAAATAATGACCAATTCATCCGCTGGTCATTTATTTATATTCTCGTATATTTCTTTTTTTTCCAGTTCAAAGCTCTACACTGTGGAGTACTTAAGGTCTCGGTTCTTTGCTTACATTTACAAATGATGAAAATAAAAATTACAAACCTGTATCCCCGGCATAAAAAGAGTGAATAGGTAATTCAGCTTTATTCGTGACCCATCCTTCATCAAATCTCCATTGATCGTCATTTATATCACAGTTGCACGGCAATGACGCGTTAAAACAAGAATTTGTTTCCCCGCATGCGCAGTTATCACTTCCGGGAGTGGCGCCACCAAAATACCGCGTCATTTGCTCCGTTCGATTCTTCCAGAAAGTTGTCAATGTGTCCGGATCAAATGGATTGTGAATGATGGCTGCCTTGCAATCCCATCTCATAAATTGTGCGCATTCGCTTGACGCATCAACAATTTCAATAGCTTCACCCCACCCGGTAACATAATTCAAAATGGCTTGAAATTCTCCGGCGCCCTCATACCCTCGTACTTGAGTGACGTTTTCTTGATCATGATCTGTTAACAAAAAAAATGAGACGATATAAGAATTATCACTTTTTCAATTACATAAGTGCGCACCGAGGTGCAGACAAGGAAATTACCATATCATATTAAGCCAAGGCAATATCTTTAATTTGAATCATTTTTCTAACCCGATCTAGAAAATTTAATGATTGTTGTATAATAGATACAACACAATTAAAATACTTTGTAAGTTAAAACAATCTGAGAATATATATAAACCATGAAAGTCCCGTTCAAGTAGCAACGGACAAAGCGAGACTTACGTATAACTGTTACAGCTTTTCCTGGTTCAGTGTCAAAGTCGCACTCAACTTCCACAGGGCCATATAGCGTCCCTTCTCCGTCCGGATCTACTTCAGCCACACAACTCTGGTTTAAGCCCCTTGAAGCCCAGTCTGCACAGTGGATAGCTGATAAAGAAACAAATGAGAACCAATCACTCAAAACATAATTGTCTGTAATTCTGAAAAAAGGTTTATTTGTACTATATATTTTCACTTCTTGGATGATTTAGAAAATATCTAAACAGTTTTATTCGGTCTAATTTGTGGAAAGAAATATATTCTTATATCTTAAAGTTATTTTGATTTGCCAAGAAAGATCTGAAAAAATCTATAGACCTTTAGCAGTACCACAATGCTACAATAGTGACAGTTATGTTACGCGCATGCGTATTCCATGTATGGAAAAAAGCGATACAATGTATGTAAAAAACAAACAATTTTTATGAATCAGATTTTTTTTAAACAAAATGTTATATTTCATAGGATATATCGATAGTTCAGAAGGCAATGTTTCAAAACATTTATAGCGTTGCAATCTAGAGATGAAAATATTATATTTTGTTACGTAAACCGATTAATAATGTCCATTCTTTTGAGTATTTCATCGTCTTTTTTTCCATTCACACATTTAGAAATATTCATATCTTAACATATACAAATATTAATATATCTGGAAAAATATTTTGAAAATTGCCCATTTGTTTACCCAAAGGTTCACAACTAAATGTATGACAATCCCCGATCTCCTCTGCAGGACCTTCACAATCTGTCGTCAGATTTCCGTACGACTCCCAGTTGCATTGCCGGTACCTCTGTCTATTGCCGCCATTGCAAGTTACCGTACATAAACTCCAATATGACCACGGGAACCAGTCGCCCGGAACTAGATTAAGAAAGAGAGTTTTTAAGTATATGAGATTTTGTTACAGCGTTTCATAAATTAAAGAGCATCATACTGTATATCATAAAAAGAAGTCAATGTGTAAGTTTTCCTCATTTTTTTTTTTCAGGCGTAAAGACAAATAAAAACGTCTGTTTCGTATAAATAATTGTCATACTACAAATTAAAAAAAAAAAAAAAAGTAAAACGTCAATTACCTGTTAACCAATCACATGTAAAGAAATTAATTTACGCGGGATTAAATTAGTCCAGCAGAATTATAAAGGTCGGTTTAATATATATTTTTCTAGAGAAAAACTTTTTTGGATTATGAAACAATAGCTTTGAAATATATCTTACATTATTGTTAAAGCGTAGGCAAACATTCATAAGGCATACTACTCTAACAATTCCAAACAAGAAAAACATTAAAGCGTGCAAATCTAATTGAGAAGTACATGCAGACAAGAGAGAACGGCGAAGTGTCAATTCTGGGAAAAGCAGACACTGATTCCATCGGACATGATTTCCGAGTTTTCCGCAAAAAGGCGTCTCATCAACAGCTGTCATTTGTATAAAAGAATTCATAAAAATAAATCTTTAATACAGATAAGTTCCGATAATTAGACCACACAACTGTTGTTCTTTTTTAATACAGATAGGTTCCGATAATAAGACCACACAACTGTTGTTCTTTTTTAATACAGATAAGTTCCGATAATAAAACTACACCAACTGTTGTTCTTTTTTAATACAGATAAGTTCCGATAATTAGACCACACAACTTACACAACTGTTGTTCTCTTTTAATACGGATAGGTTCCGATAATTAAACCACACAACTGTTGTTCTTTTTTAATACAGATAAGTTCCGATAATTAGACCACACAACTGTTGTTCTTTTTTAATACAGATAGGTTCCGATAATAAAACCACACCAACTGTTGTTCTTAACAATGGTACGAGCTCAACAGTGGCCATCAAATTTTAGTAATTAATTTAGACTTTGTTACATAATTTTGAAATATTCGATGAGTAAGTGGTCTGATTAACGGATATATATAAATCATCTTAGTTTAATAAAAGTTAAAACCAGCTGCTAGGTTCTCTGAAAATGAAAATTTTTCTTTTATCTGAAAAGAAACGACAGAAAAGTACAGATAATGTTAAATCTGTAGGTCAATTTGTCGTTGAGTTGACCATTTAAATATATCTATATTTTTTTCTACACTGTAAATGATTTTAATATTCATTCCGAAAGGTCCGAAAGCCAAGACGTTACTGTATCCAATATTTATATAATTATTTTCTGATTAAACAAATATCGAATGCTCTTATTTAGGTGAACTATATCATCATTAAAACAATCATCGATTTTTTTGTATCAAAAAGTATATATAATATAATTTTGGTAAAAATAAAATCTAGCTGCGAAGTTATTTGCAAAATTATAGTTTCAAATCATATACACAGTCCGTCGTTGTTTATAGTAACAATCCTTCTTAATACACAATGAATGGGATCATATTTTTTCTTCATCTTTTCTCTAAGGCAGTTCAGGTGTTGTATTTTTTTTCATTTCCTATAGCAAAGTAGAAAATGTGCTCGTATTTCACATTTCAAATATAGAAAATTCACAATCCTTTTTCCTGTATTATTTATCAATGAAAATAAGTTAAAATCATTCTGAAACTAAACATATTTTTCCACAAAATGAATTATTATGACTAATATAAATAAAAGAGACTTACTAGGACAGGGGTCCGGGGCACACTTCCGGGAGTCTTGCTCCGATCCATCACAATTTTGACCACCGTGAAACGGTCCTTTACACTCTCGGTCTCTCACCATAGTACCCCCACCGCAGGTTGTGCTACATCCTTGCCATGCTTGCCACTCTAACCAAACTCCGTCAACTGAAAGTCAACAAAATAGATTAAAATTGTTTTACCTAAAAACAGATGAGCCGCGTCACGACGCGGATGCGCAGGCTGGTCTGGATCCATGCTGGTCGCAAACGCATTACGTTGGTTTTGTCGTGACGCGACTCAGATACTTGTTTCAAATATTTAAAGGACCACCACCAAGGTTCAAAGGCATATAAGCATAAACTTTGAAAATCCCTGAGGTTAGTCAGAAATAAGCTTATACAATTTGAATGAACTGTGAGATATCAAATACTTATCATTTTCAGTTTTAATTAATTTTTCAGGAACTAATTTTAACAAATGTTTTATATGTAAATATAAATAAATCAAATAAGAAATTAATAGAAAAAAATAGAAATATAGATAAGCATTATAATAAAATAATCATACTAAGAAATGATTAAATTAAGTTATTTAAATGTATAAACTGAAGTAGAAGTTGCAAAAGTCAAAAGTGTTCCATTTAACCTTTTCCCTTATATAAGCGTGTTTCGACGGCTTTTTGCACCCCCCCCCCCCTTTGAGGCCTCAAACAGTAAAAAAATGCCCTATTTAGGCCCCAAACACTGTTTTTCGTTTGAGAAATGTTGTTAAAAAAGTGACCATTTTTCGGTGCCGTCCCCCATCCAAATATTACATGAGGGGGTTGCCAGAAGGGGGATGTGCCCCCTTCTGTTTGGGGGGAGTCCCCCTCATCTCCAAGAAAATTTTGGACATGTGACAGGCTAAAAATGGCCTCAGGTCGATCTTAGGGTAACTAGTAACCGACGCTGAAAAGCCTTTTACTCTATCTCAATTCATTGAGAAGTTGCAGCACTTTGAAATCAGTTCTGATGGAAAAAAACAATGCAAAATAGTGATTTTTGGTAATTTTGAGACGTCCCTCGGTTGCCATGGTAACAAATTTACCATTGAGCATGCTGTTACAGAGGCTATGGTGTAGTCAACATTTGTGCCGAGTTTAATTAGTATTGAAGCATTTTTCACAGTTTCATAGCAGTTTGAACTTGTTACAGGAGGCTTTTCAATGAAAACGGCCATTTTTCGCAATATGCTCATGGGGTAAAAGTTTAATAAAAAAAAATGTCAAAAAACATCAATTTTTTACCAAATTTCGGTGTTAGGGCATGTGTTAACATGGAAAATCTAGTTTTTTGTGTAATTCCAAGGGTTTTCATCATTTTTTTATAACCTTTTCCCTGATATAAGCGTGTTTCGACGGCTTTTTGCACCCCCCCCCCCCTTTGAGGCCTCAAACAGTGAAAAAATGCCCTATTTAGGCCCCAAACACTGTTTTTCGTTTGAGAAATGTTGTTAAAAAAAGTGACCACTTTTTCGGCGCCGTCCCCCATCCAAATATTACATCAGGGGGTTGCCAGAAGGGGGATGTGCCCCCTTCTGTTTGGGGGGTTTGAAGAGAGCGGAGTCCCCCTCATTTCCAAGAAAATTTTGGACATGTGACGGGCTAAAAATGGCCTCAGGTCGATCTTAGGGTAACTAGTAACCGACGCTGAAAAGCCTTTTACTCTATCTCAATTCATTGAGAAGTTGCAGCACTTTGAAATCAGTTCTGATGGAAAAAAACAATGCAAAATAGCGATTTTTGGTAATTTTGAGACGTCCCTCGGTTGCCATGGTAACAGGAAATTTACCATTGAGCATGCTGTTACAGAGGCTATGGTGTAGTAAACATTTGTGCCAAGTTTAATTAGTATTGAAGCATTTTTCACAGTTTCATAACAGTTTGAACTTGTTACAGGAGGCTTTTCAATGAAAACGGCCATTTTTCGCAATATGCTCATGGGGTAAAAGGTTAAAGTTATCTATGGCATTTGAATTAAGTGTTCTAAATATCAAATTTTGAGAAAAAGGAATAAATGATAGAATGAAATAATAAAATAATTATAATTGTTACAAAAACTGCAAAAGAAAATACGAAGATATTCACCGTACAAAACCCTGTTTAATCTTAAAACTAATCTTGCTTTAATCTTCTTTTTCAAAACTACCCATTAAATGCATAAATTTACACTTATATCAAATATTGGATAAATTTCCATAAAAAAGATCACAACCGATGTACATTTGGTATAATGCAAAACAATTTCCTTACCAGCATTTTCGAAAAAGGCGTGACTTTGATGCGGTTTATTATAGACTTGTGTTGCGATTTTTGTTTAATGTTTGTGAATACATTAGTTCTAACAATAGATAGGCCTGCTTGTTTAAATTTTATATTTGACTCGTAACAAGTTTGTTCAGCTAAGTCATGAGCACTGTTCGATTCTGTATTAAGTATTATTTTTGTATCAAATTATTATTAACGGAGTGCACCTACCCGGACAATATTCTGTGTTACATTCCTGGGACTCATTAAATGCTCCCTGGCAATCGGCACCGTTGTGAAACGGTCCTTTGCATGTCCTATTTCTCCACTGTATTCCTCCGCCACACGTGACGTTGCACTCGTACCAAGATCCCCATTCGTTAAATACGCCATCGACTGAAAACCCGAGATCAGTAAAAAGTTGAAAAATAATGGAAATTACTTAAAGAATCCATTATGTTATATGATAACTGTTAATTACTTGTACAATATGAATGTTTACGTTAAACAAATTAAACTATCTATATATCTATCTTTCTAATAAACATAAAATCTAGTCTAAATCACATGAAATGTATACTGAATTATGTATAAAATAATAAACATATTGATTATATATATTTACAACATTTGTATATATTTACAAACAGTAACTAATTTTACTTTTATCTATAAATGCATACAATGTACTTAAATAACAAACAAGTTTTTTTATAATAAAATTATCACGTTAATATATTAAGAAATTAAAATCATTATTATTTTTTTGCTGGTGCGATAAGCTAAATATGTAAAATACCAAGAATCTTAAAAAGGTGAAATCTACAAGATCTACAAAGTGGTGAATGAATCATCAAGTAAGTGCATAGAAACTTGACTAGGGAATGCATAAGGTGCAACAACATTTTTTTTCAAACAATTTTCCCATAACTATCTCAGTACATATGATATCAAGCAGTCAAGCATGCTATTTAGAGAATCCTTTACTAAAGGGACACAACCACAGCCTCCGATAGTTTAAACCAGAAGCCATGCTTGTCTCCCTTTTGGAACTTCTTTTTCGCGGCAGCCAATCAAAAAGCTACTTTGAGAGTAGACTTTGTCATCTAATATTCTTCCTCTGGATTTAGATATATTATTTTCAAAAGCTGCTTTTTTGTAAATTCAATACGAGGAATAAATTGACGCCTTGACGTATATCTGACCCGGGCAAGGTTGTGTGTTGCAGTCCCTGCTTTCGTTAGCAGGGCCCGAGCAGTTTGCCCCTCCGTAGAAAGGTCCGGTGCAGTTCCGGTACCGTGAGTGGACAGCGCCCCCACATGTGACGCTGCATTCATCCCATTTCGTCCACGACTCCCACACTCCGTCCACTGTAACAAATTTTTAGAATAAATATGATTGAACAACATGACAAATTCTTTCACAAAATAATAAAGTGATAATTATTACTACATTAACAAAATAAAAGGGTCTAGTTCGAAATTAAAGGAGTATATTTGCTTAATATGAATCAAGAAGGACATCATTTATTTCAAGTAAACATAATTGCAATGTAATCTTTTCATTTAGTGAACCTAATATATAGACATTTATTGAACAAAAACTTTTGTCATTGACCAAATAGCAGAAAGATTTACCAGCTTAATTGCAGAGCAGAGTAAACGAAGTTTTAAAGTCTTGCTTAATATTTATACTTCGCAAATACTTTAACCATTGACCTCATAAAGATCGTCAGATACAGAAAATATGAACCATTTTACGTCTCATTTTGTATGCATTTGTAAATATACAGGTTATATTTATGGATTTCAGGTATGTAATACTTTTAAAGAGCACAAAGCTATATCTCTGTTGTCTACAGTTCACATTGTTTTCTTTGAATTGTTTAAAAATCCGATATGAATGTATGAAAGATATGTGTAGGTTAATTTCCTATTGAGCTGATGGCGCATGAATATAATCATTGCTTAGCGGTTGAAAACTAACTAAAACAAGATATGTTTGTAAAACATGTATGCCCCCTATCTGCAGCTAATTAGTTATGTGGTCAGGTTATAATGACTGACTTTTGACCTAGTGATAAAAAAATCAATAGGGGTTATCTACTGGTCATTAATAGTCACTAAGTATTTGTGACCGTAAAGGTTGTGTGCGGCAATTTTATGATAAACATATCACAAATCTTACCAAATGATATATGCATAAATTTTATGAATCATGTAGGCCTCCTTAATGACAGCCAATTTGTGATATTATATACGACCTTGAAATATGTATACCAAATGCATTTAGTTTAATAAAAAAAATCAACCAAGGCAACTTCAGGTGTTGAGTAATAGGTCCGAAACCGCTTTTACCTTCAAGGTCAATGTGACCTTGACCTTTAACCCTTTGACCCAAAAATCAATAGGGGTCATCCACTGGTCATGTACAATCATTATACCAAGTTTGAAGTTTCTAGGCCTTAGCGTTCTTTAGTTATTGATCAGAAACCTTTTGGTCTACGGACATAGTTTTAAGCAAACAAAGGCACTCGTTCGGCAGGATGGCTTGCCTCTTGTGCAATTATTTAATTAAACTTGGAAATGTGATCATCTGTAATATGTCATCGCTGACAAAACAAGTTTTTAAAAGTGTTTCTTACATAAGCATGACTAAATTCAGATAACTCTTGGACCAAGTGACGTTGTTTTAACAAACTTGGAAGAAACTATTGAAAAGGGGCCAAGTGCCATTGATTAACCATTTGAAGAGGGACCATTGTTTTAACAGCATGGTAGAAACTCTTGAAGGGTGCTAATATTTTAACAAACTTGCTAGACTCAACCCAGTAAAATAACATTTATCTAAACACATCTAAGCATTATAGAATCTGAAAAGAAGGCTTTAGATATGTCATTCTACTTCACATTAACATGATAGACAAATACTAGGGGAGGTTAAAAGCATGTAAAATCTACGACTTCAGGTTTCAAATAAAAACGTTTTAAAGAGCTCTTTTAACATTATCCTATGGAAAACTAAGTGATACAATGGCTTGCCCAATTTTGACCTAAGGTCATGATTACAACAGCATGACAGGGGTCGACCAGTTCATGTTACATTTACATGACATATATGTTCAGATATATGAGTTCTAGGCAAAGAAGTATTTTCTATTATAATATATGTCTGTGTAAAAACAACTGATCCCTGGGGTTGGGTCGATCTTGACACTGTGTCCGAGCTCATAAGCCTATGTCCCAATTGTTGCACAGATAATTTGAAACATATCAATGAGAATAAAGTCCGATACATTACCAGGGCAGTGAAAATCATTGCAAGTTTGATTTTGCTTAGCCGGCCCGTCACACGCCGCTCCGCCATAGAAAGGTCCATCACAGGTTCGATTTCGCCATTGTATTCCTTTTCCACAGGTGACGTCACATGATTCCCATGGTGACCAGAGGTTGTAAACACCGTCAACTTTTAGAAACAGAAAGTACATTTACAACAATACTGTAAAGGTGCAATATTAGTGTTATAGTATATGCGTCGGATAATTTCAACTGTAAACTTTTCTTTTAGTGGGAATGTGATGAATTGAATATTATAACTGCCACTAATTTTATGAAATCTTAACTTTTTTCTGATAATACAATGATGTCAGTTATATAAAATAAGAGAGTATGTCTAGATTAAGGCAATTGTTATGCACACAAATAACAAATAATTAGTCATAATATTTTAATCCGTCAAGTACAGGGTAGGTATTTTGGTTATAAAAATAGCACATTTTGTCATTTTGCATAATACATTAAAAATGAACAAGATTTATGAATATTAACACTCTTCTCAAACTACAAATATATAAAGTTTGGTTTTTCTAGGATTATTATCATTCATCTAAAGCCGTACCGCTTCAGTTTATTTCTTTATATACTATATAAGTATTTAATGACAACTGACAATAAGTTTTGCACATGGTCGTAGAAGATGGGAGGATTTATAGCTTTCATTTCGTCCGATCCTAATATGTAATTAAATGCATACATTTTATTCTATTTTTACAAATAGATCTTTTATAAATTAAGCCGTGTCATGGCAAAACCAACATAATGGGTTTGCGACCAGCATGGATCCAGACCAGCCTGCACATCCGTGCAGTCTGATCTGGATCCATGCTGTTCGCTTACTGACCCTATAACAAGTAAGGAAACTGCTAGCGAACAGCATGGATCCTGATCAGACTGCGCGGATGCGCAGGCTGGTCTGGATCCATGCTGGTCGCAAACGCACTATGTTGGCTTTGTCGTGACACGGCTCAATTAAGTATAGTTATCGAGATCAAATATAACTTACTTGGACACTCATGCATATTACAATTTCTAGAACTTTCTAATGGGTCAGTGCAGTTTGCGCCCCCATGGAAAGGTCCAATACATGTTCTGTTTCGCCACTGTATTCCTCCGCCGCACGTGGCGTTACATGAGTAGAATTCAGACCATTCGGATAACACTCCGTCAACTGAAAATGTACTTTTTGATTATACAATAATCCATTTTATTTCCCCTCTTCAACAATATAAAATATGATTTTTCAGCGTTTACAACACGTGATGTTCCTGTAGAAATCATTATTAGATCCTACCTTATCAATTAAGCCTTGTTTCATTTCCAGAGTCCAAAATTTATATTAAATGCATATCGCCATATAGACACGTTTTCACTTTAAGAATAAAACATAAGCTGTCACTGAAAGGAAGGAAGCTTTGACATAAAATCCGCAATACTTACGGATTTTCAATGAATTTTTAGGAAAGGCGTCGGGCATATATTATGCCTAAATACGATAATATACGTCCGACCGCCTTTCCTAAAATTTCATTGAAAATCCGCAAGTATTGCAGATTTTATGTCACAGCTTCGTTTCGGGGGGGGGGGGGCATAAGTCATTTGTTTCATTAAAACATTAAAAAATTAATTAGAGGTGTAGGAGAAATAGTCCAAACAAAGTTTACTAAAAACATCATCAAGGGCCTATAACTGTGCGAGAAAATTCATGCACAATATCATGGCACAATGCACTAGACTTGGAAAATCATGACACCTTGCAAACAATTTTATGAATGTTCAATAAAATATCCCAAGTGTCTATTAGAGATGAAAGAGGATGAACAATGTTAATTTGCTGAAAAATTGAGACACTATGCACACCAAGGCTTGGTGACAAACAATCCTGCAAAGTTTCGATGAAATCTCCCCCCACCATCACCACCAAGAGACTTTCGAGATGAAGCGCGTACAAGCTTACTCCCAAAATAGATCGTTTAGGGTTCATAACTGTGCCCCCTAAAGATCAAGTAGAAAATCAAGATACTATGCACAACATGGCGACAAACAAATACTGTAAACTTTCAATGAAATTTCCCAATGCCTCAGGTACTGGAGATGAAGCGTTAACAAGCTTATTTTACCTGTAAACTGACCATTAAGGCGGACAAGCTTATGACTCGAAAATGACCAGTAAGAGACCATACATTGTAACTAAGCAGTTATGGAGACAAGCATTGATAAGCTTATTTTACTCAAAAAAATAGACCATTAAGGGGCCATAACTGTGCTCAAAAATCAAGCAGAATATCACGAGAGTATGCACAACTGGACATGGTGACAAATATTCCTGTGAAGTTTCAATGACCCCCCCCCCCCGCCAGCGGTTTTGGTGATGAAGCGTGGACAAGAATGTTTTACTGAAAAATGAACCATTAAGGGAACACAACAGTGCAAAAATAATTCAAGCGGAGGATACTATGCAAACTAGGCATGGTGATAAACAATCCCGTGAAGATTCACTAAAATCCACCCCAGCAGTTTAAGACAAACTTATTTTACATGACGGGGAAAAACTGTGCTAAAAATAACTCAAGCGGAAAATCAAAATACTATGCACAACTATGCATTGTGATAAACTATCCTGAAAAGTTTCACTGAAATCCCCCAAGCGGTTTTGGAGGTGAAGCGCGGACAAGATTATCGTACAGACGGACAGTGCGATAACTATATGCCGCCCTTCTTAGGTGACTCAGAATGAGAAAAATGTTCTAGTCATTGTGAATAAAATACATTGATTTGTGTTGAAACATCTAGTCAAATCGAACAAAAATCAGTCGTATTACACCTTTAAAGTTTCCGTACAAAACCAGTAAAACCAAAAAAATATTTCTGTACTATTTTCAAGAATTGTTTTGATGTACTCAGATTTTTGCAAATTAAATTCAACGGCATAGAATTTTTTTTGTCATATCCGGTATCCTGACTTTAACATTTATTTAAACAATCAAAGCGAATTTGGTTTTATTCATTATATATATATGTATTAGTACACTAGTGCTATGAATAGTTTAAACAATGGAAACTGTCATACATAATTGGATTTAATACTTATTGTAAACCAATAAGGTCGCGTTTAATACTTAATGAAGAAGACTGAATTGTTGCATTTATCTTTATGAAAAAACTTACCTGGGCACTCGAACGTGTTACATTCACGTGTTTCGTCATAGACACCGGTGCAATTTGCTCCACCGTAAAACGGACCGGTACAATTTCTAAATCTTGACTGATTCCCTCCTCCGCACGTCACAGGGCATATTTCCCATCCGGTCCAATCCGTCCACACTCCGTCAACTAAAATATTAATTGTCGTTTAAGTATATTTATCAAAGACAACAAATTTGAATTACTTCTCTTGGGAAGGGCTTAATTGTATAGTATAAGAACTTTTGCCCAATCTTTTTGCTTTTATTATGTACATGTATGTATGATGTATATATGACTTTACATGTATATGATGTAAAAAAAAAGCATAACTCATTACTTCTCTGTCTGTATGAAACTGAACACAAATTCGTCTGCTTGCATTGGACCACAAACAACGCTTTAAAATTCACACTGGAATGGCTAAGTTAGTTATTTAACTTTGAAAGCTTTTTCCTGAGAGATAAGACTATCAGGTTTTTTAAGTCTTCATTCGTGAACTCGTTTGCCTTTATATATTTTAAAGAAACTTACTCGGACATTCGTGAGTATTGCAGGCTTCACTTGACATGTTTTGCCCAGGACATTCAGCTCCGCCATGGAACGGTCCCGTACAGTTACGTGACCTCCAGCGACCTCCACCACCGCACGTGACGTTGCACGCGCTCCAGGACGCCCATTCGTCCCATTTGCCATCGACTGGAAGAAGGAGCTGGCTTTCATTATTTGTTAACTACTTAATGTACGCTTTAGAATTAGAATTAAACAAGCTACGTCCTTGAATGAGAAACATGTTACAAAATGTACTTTATATAAATGTGTATCTTTAATGAAATGAACAATATATTAAATAGGACAAGAAAATAGAAAATGTCATAAACGAATGCCTTAGGCTTCATAAAGTTCAGCAAATGACGTAAAGGTTACCCATTATATTATTCTTTTTTTACATTATTTACATTTACAAATTCAAATAATTATGGAAACGTTCTATTTATATGGTTTGCTTTGTAACATTTGTGTAAATGATTGATATGGCACATTTAATTATACAGACTAACAGTTCATCAATAGATGTTATTCGAAACTCGTCAAATTTGGGGTTTTCCGAACTATTATTGGGACACAAACACACTTTTTACCGTAATAGTTTGGCAATGCGGTACTCTTAACAACAATTGCACTTTTAACAATTCAATTCAATGTTTTATATTTGCAAAAATCAGCATACAAAATGCCTTTGGCAAAGGTTGACAAACTACAATATAACAATTTAACAATATATTTAACAAGTGGTAACTGTAAAAACATTTGTTTGTACCCCCGGGATTAGATGGGAAAATCTACTTTTACCGTGTTCTGTATAACATTTATCGACCTACTATAATATTTTTTTTAAAAAACTCACTCGCTCTTTTACTAAGATAAACAGCTTAAGTCATTATAACTTTTTGATTTTTTGAAATGAGATTGCATGATTAATTTCATCTTTTTATAGAAACATTGCATGAACAGTGGACTATTTGCGCGCACAAATAAATATATATTGATTAATTAACAATATTGCTTAAGAATTTGGTCATCTTTTTAATTCCATGATAATAAAGGTTCAGTCCTTAAAATACCATTTTCTAGTGAGACACTACTGATCCACTATTATATAGCCGTTGATAGCTACATGTACATCATTACACGGCACAAATAACCATATCTGTTTTCAAAAATAATTAAATCAATACGTCGGTTGTTGATCCTGCAATGTTGATGCATTCTAGACTAGCTAAATTGATTATATTCAACATATAACATAAATTACAATACAATATTTCTATTTTCTTGAACATACATGTATACAGTTTTCATGAAAAGCTTGAATGCAATTCTACAACTATACTAGGATATACTACACACATATACAATGTACATGTATACTATATAATCGCCTAGAGCTAAAGCAACACCACGACACGTGCATACCCGGGCACTCGTGTACATTGCAAGCGCGTATTTCTTGCTCGGGCCCTATGCAGTCAAGTCCGCCGTGCAAAATGCCATAGCAAACTCGAACCCTAAGCTGCTCTCCGCCGCTGCATGATTTCGAGCAACTAGACCATACCTTCCAAGATCCCCATTCACCGTTGACTTTATTTTCAAATGAAGAATTATGTGGATTTTATAAAGAAAAGAAGTGAAAATGTCAAATTACGATAAAGATAAAATTTTAAAAAATTTGGAAAAATACTGAAAAAAAAAATCTAAAAATATGTGAGATTCAAAAGTGTGAATTTACGAGGAAAAAAGTTAATTAAAAAAAATAAAAATATTTGATTTCTTTTTTATACTATACCAGTTATATCTTTAAATATAACACATAAATATGTTATTTCAACATTGAATGCTACATATAATATCGCTAAGTTTATTTCTTTTCCTAAATTTTTCCATAAATGGTAAATAATAATGTAAGCATTTATAAAAATCTGACACGAAAGTTAACTATATCTGGAACCCTCTATGGTAAAGAAGAAAGAATAAATTTTCACTAAAGTGCTTAATAAAGTTCATTTTCATGTCGGATATTTTTAATAAAATGTTTGAAGACATGAAATATACAAAGTAATGGTATGTTATAGATGTACCTAATTTCCCAATGAAATTTCTAAAGTGAAAGCCACCCAATTTTTTACTTGTATATGAAATCTTTGTCCAGGCATGGTACTTGTTAAACACTATGCTCATAACCCATATAAGGTTAAACAATTTACTGCCAAAGCTTATGCTTACAAACGAAATGCATTAGAAACGCTTATGTTTATGTCCAAACGACGCCAGCAAACAATTTCAAGAAAAAAAAATATTCGTGTAAAGTAATAATATAAAACTGATTTTTATACCTGGACATTCATGAGTATTGCAGTCTTCGATTTCGTCCCATGGCCCTGTGCAGTTTGCACCCCCATAGAAAGGTCCATCACAATCCCTAGACCGCTTTCGTTTACCCGTGCCGCACGTGTAACTACACTCTGTCCAGTTGCTCCAAGCCTCCCATTTGCCATCAACTGAAGAGATTTAATGAATACATGTATATATAAAAATAAAATCCTAGTAAAATATCAACAAACGGTATACCTTCTTGTGAAGTATATGAAAAATAGTTTTCTTACCAGAAAAAAAAATAGTTTCTATTTAGATTCATTTCAATAGAAACAATGGATAAAATGAGCCGCGTCACGACAAAACCAACATAATGGGTTTGCGACCAGCATGGATCCAGACCAGCCTGCGCATCCGTGCAGTCTGATCAGGATCCATGCTGTTCGCTATCAGTTTCTCTACTTGTTATAGGGATTGTAAGTCAACAGCATGGATCCTAATCAGACTGCGCGGATGCGCAGGCTGGTCTGGATTCATGCTGGTCGCAAACGCTTTACGTTGGTTTTGTCGTGACACGACTCAAATGTTGTTTGAAAATTACAAAGAAAATCAGATTAACTTACTCGGACATTCTTGTGTATTGCAATCTTTAAACTCCTGTGATGGCCCAGTACAGTTTGAGCCTCCGTGCGCAGCTTCCGTACAGAACCGGAAACGACCGGAAGTCCCACCTCCGCACGTGACGTTGCATTCATTCCATTTCGACCATAGAGTCCAAGCCCCATCCACTGAAACGTACAAGTTAATTGTAATTTTGTGAAGGCTATAAATTTGTCATTTATCAATTCTAAAACGACTATACAGATTATAATATTCACTCTGTTTTTCAAGTTACTGAAAGAAAATGGACAAAATATGTTGTAAATCATACTTTTTGTTTCCTCCTTGTTATGTTAGGTTTTTTTTTAATACTCCTATCTTTCGACACGATAATTGTTAAGGCATTTATGAACAAATAAAAATGTTTGGCAGAAATATCCTTCTTTTGACTAAAACATATTTTTAAATGTAAAAATGTTTTACCATTTAAATCATATATTAATAAATAAAGAAAACAACGTAGATATGTTGCATACCAGGACAAGGGTCCGTGTTACAGTCTTGTGATTGCTCTGTAGGTCCGGTACAGTTGGCACCATCATGAAATGGCCCAAAACAAGAGCGCGTCCGATTCTGCACAGATCCACCGCACGACACCGGGCACGTGTCCCACTTCGTCCATTCCTCCCACACGCCATCGACTAGAAAATATCGTAAGTTGACAAGTATAAATAGTATTCGCTTTAGTATCATGTCATATAAGTGTAATACTTACCTTCTGGACGAAATGAAACAAACTTGTAAACTTATAAAAACAATATGCTAACTTTTACAAAGTAACAAAATGACACATTATTATTAAGAAAACGGTGTGTTCTTACAAGAAAAATACAACGTATCAAAATAATTATATAAATCCTACCATAAAGTATTATTATATCTAAAAGACTAAACCATTACCAGGGCACCAGCGCAGGAAACATGCTTCTACGTCATATCCTTTTCCGTCGCAGTCATCACCGCCATAATAAGGTCCGTCACATGTCCGGTTTCTGGAACGTGTTCCGTTCTCACATGATGTGCTACAAGCGGTCCACTCGGACCAAGGTTTCCACAAACCGTGAACTAAAATAAACGTTCGTTAAAATATTTCTTTTTTCTTCTTCCTTCAATCATTATACGCCAAGACTATTCGGTGACGTCAAACGTATACGTGTAATCTAAGCGTGTGTTTAAGCTTTTTGTGGAATTCGCTTACACTAACGCCATTTGGTACATACCGTTTTTTCTAATCATATAGTGAAAATGTTTAAACATATTTCTGTGTTTTGAAATCATACATTGTTGCGTATAATAAATGAATACGTTAATGGTCTCAAACGCAAGGTGTCTTAGGGTCTCTAATTTGATCTGATACATGAAATATGTTATCCAAGATACCTTTTCGGAGTATAAAATGACGTTTGCCCTGTATGATTTCAGTTTCCAGAATTATAAAGTGATAAAAGCAGCATTGAAAAGCTTCTTAGCGGTAAAAATGGTATAAAAGCCATGCAAAGCAAGAAAAGCCAACAGTTTTTGAACAGACAAGTCGTTTCTCACGGTTCACAAACATTTAAAGCGAGGAAGGACAAATTTAAGTGTCGCGAATACTGGTGACATTTCAATGTTAGTTGCTTTTTGTTGTTGTTGCTGTTGTTTGCAATGTATCAAAATTTGTTTAAAAAAATACATGAAACAAGGGTGTTTTTAAATTTCAAATTGAAATTGAATAATCACCAGTTTTCGCGGATAAAAGAAGAATGAATTGAAACATTTATATGTGTTTAAAACAATGGTCTTCTTTTTAAAGAAGTTTATTCATTTTATGGGTCAGGGAAAAGTGTGAAAGTTGGGATGGAAAATGGAGGTTCGACGGAATACCTGGGCAACTGCTTGAAAAACAATTTTCTGATTGATTATTAGGGCCTTGACAAGGGGCCCCATCGAAGTAAGGTCCGAAACACGTGCGGTTTCTGAAGGTTGTTCCTCTGCCACATGTTAAACTGCACGATGACCATTCGGACCATTCTCCATAGATACCATCAACTGCAACGAATAATAAATATTTGTCTATCTGTCATCTTAGCGCATGCGCGTAATTGTACACAATTCAAATGCTTCAGTTTAACAAGAGGGTTGTCCCTGCAGAAGCATCCATAAAAGGCAAAAGTAAAGAAAAAAAATAAGTTCAAAATTACAAGATTGATGCTTCATACAGATCAAAACAATTAATTCGAAATATAAAATAATTGATTAGTAGTATATATGTAAGGTACCTGGACACATGTTTTCGTTGCAGTCACGTTTAGCATCTGCGTCGCCGTCACATTCCGCACCGCCATTGAACGGACCAGTGCAGGTACGGTTGCGAGTTTGAACACCCGTACCGCAAGTTTTCGTGCACTCTGTCCAGTTAGACCACATTTCCCAAATTCCATCAACTGTAAAAGATTTAAACGGTTTATGTTAGCTGTTGTATTTTAAGACTGATAGGTATTTTTCAAGGTATAGCTGTCACAGGTTCCTTATTGTTGCCTTTATATTTGAAGTTATTTAGATATGCCATCAAAAGTACCGTCAAAAATGAGCCGACTATCCATCTGTTAGAATTGGATTGCAGATAAGTTTAACTTTCGGCACAAACATTTTGTATAAATATTTAAATATAACAACTTTTCTCAGGTATAATAATGCAATTTCTTATTATTAGAAACAATTAAAACTATTATTTTCAAAAATTGATCATGGTCATGCAGACGCTTATGAAAGACGCTTATGAAATCTACATATATCATTTGAGACTGAAGCGAATGGCAACTTGGTTAATGCATTGAAAATTTACACAACAATGTAGAAGTTAGAGGATAAATAGTTTGTTAGGAGGTGATATATTGTTAATAACGTGAAGATTAAATACATGAATATCCAAGCGTTCCTGAACGTCACATTAAAAGCTTAAAAATGAAACTTATATCCTACTTTTACCTATAAAATGAAAATTAAAAATAGATTATTTCATGAATTGCTGAGTCATTCTAAGACAAGGATCATAAGGTCAACATATGCAGGGTCAAAGGTTATAAAGAATTTGATTCCTCGATGTTTGATTGGTCAGCTTATAATACAAATCGACCAATGAAATCTCGAGATTTGAGACACAAATCAGTAAAAAAAAAGACTGAGGAAGAGAGCTGATAGATCTACGAACTTCCAATGTCTGTTAACCCGTGAAACCTAACTTAGATACAAAATTTTGGTTTTCAGTTCGGCGGGAAAGGAATGAACGCTCGCTTAAATGTGAATTAAAATAGAGGCTTTGAACGCTTGAATTTTCAAATAATACAATTGTGTTAGAAACATCTTCTAATATTCCGAGGTTATTTATACATATTGTTTTAATAAAATGCTTTCACATCGCTTTTCATATGTTATGTAGATCTATATTTAACAAACCCTTTTGTCTAAATCACTATTCTGAAAATAAAAGCTGAAAAATACCAAAAGTAAAACATCAATGTGAAATCAAATGAAATATAATGTACATATGAGCCGCGTCACGACAAAACCAACATAATGGGTTTGCGAGCAGCATGGATCCAGATCGGCCTGCACATCCGCGCAGTCTGATCAGGATCCATGCTGTTCGCTTACAAACTCTATAACAAGTAGAGAAACTGATAGCGAACAGCATGGATCCTGATCAGACTGCGCGGTCTAGATCCATGCTGGTCGCAAACCCATTATGTTGGTTTTGTCGTGACGCGGCTAAATTATAAAAATATGACTTAACAAATAGTTGAAAATAGAATTAAAATAAATAAAATACTATGCGTCGTAAAACATACAAAATAAAAACAAGCATAAAAACAGTCTGAAGTCAAACACAAAATCGCAAAATTTAGAGTTCATGCTCTTCATTAAATAAGACATAAAAACATGCTTCGACCTTAATACCTTAATAGAAGAATACTTAAAGTAATCTAAAATGCTATTTCATGCACGTATTTCTATATATTAATGCATTCATTTAAAAAAATATATATATCAAACACAAGAACACACAATTTGAAAAAAAAACCTTATTTTAGCCCTTAACTTGCTAAATCCGGAAGTGACTAGCCATCCGGAAGTGACTAGCCATCCGGAAGTGACTCGCCTTTGTCACATAAACAGAGCAAAGACAGTCGTCTGCACAATCATGTAGTCTTCCCAGGCTCTGTATTGATGGTCGCTCGATTCTTATATTATGTTATTGAAAAATTCGAATAGACTACTCCAAATTAAAAGCAAGGCGATTCAAAAATTTAGCAAGTTAATGGTAGAATGTTACATGCCATTCGAAACAAAAACAAAAACAATAAAAGGACTTTTCAAAACGTATAATGTTTTTTATGTAACAGGGCTTTACATGGATAAAAATGAACAGAATTTGTCTGAGGTGTACCTTTGAATCTTGACAACCATGAGGATAAGAAAGCTAAGTTGTAGAATTTCTGGTTTAAAAGTCATTGAAAATGGTGCATTATTACTATATCTTATCAAGGTGATAACCGTATTGTAATACTATCTATCCTTATAATTTGGGAAATAATTCAATGTTCTTGCCCTTTGACAAAAAGATATATTACGCTTGTATGCCTTTTTCCAAATTGTTGTTTCGTTTAATATTTTTTTTTTGTTCTTTATATAACACTTTGCCTTATCTTATTTTCAAAATGTGCGGGAAAAAATATATACCGGAACAGTCAAGAGTTCCACATTCCATTGTCTCCTCGTGGGCACCTTCACAGTCAGCACCGCCATGTTGTGGTTCATGGCACACCCGCTGACGTAATGATGCCCCGCCCCCACATGATACGTTACAATTAGACCATGACATCCATGTTTCCCATTCACCATCGACTGCAACAAGAAATTTTGAAAAACAATTAAATATTTTATGTATAATGTATATGATTCCAATTTTTCGGTCGATACTTTGTTACTTCCCTTGATTAGATTTTGAAAAATCGAAAACGAGGCTGACAAGTGTTACTGGTCAAGATTTGTCCTTGCAAAAAATTTTTTTCATACTATTTCATTTATCGGTGAAATCAATACTAAATTGAATTATTTTAACAAAACGAAATTAACGGTCAACCTATAAAAAAGGTGATAAAGTGGTCATTGTGCCGAATTTTATTATCTTATCAGTTATTCCCCATCATTTTTCATTATAACGACAATAATTTAAATAATATTTAAAGATCAAATTTTAACATACCCGGACAATTGTTAGTATTGCATTCTTGCCATTGCTCACTACTTCCGGTACAAGAATCTCCACCGTGAAGAGGTGCAATACAGTTCCGGTTACGACGTTGACTTCCGCCTCCACATGTCACGTTACATGTTTCCCAGGACGACCACAGCTCCCATTCCCCGTCCACTGAAATCATCCATGCAGCGTTCATAAGGGTGTTCAAACGTTCAACCGGAAGTTTGAACCCCAGTCAAACGATGCTTCCAAGTGATTTATTTTTTGATATTGTAAAAAATGATATGGAATGAGGGCATGTAAAAAGGGCGATCTGGTCTTGATCATGAAAGCGATGTGAATAAACTATGCAGATTAAGATCACGTCTACAGATATTACACAAAAATATGCTGAAACAGAAAGAACTGTACGTGTACGTTTGAACACATTACACGATCACATTGTTCTTTCTGTTTCTTTCTCCTCCACCAATACATAGCGTGCAATATAGACATACGAGATGTATACACAGAGAAAGGTTATATTCCTTCATATCAAACTATTAGTATACACATATTATACACTTCTACACAGACACACAAAGCACATATTACTACAGTTAATGACTTATTAGAATAAGAAAAGTTCAAATAACACATCTACAAAAAGGTTAATACAATGTAGTATCAATTCTATTAAAATGTTAACATTTAAACAAATATCTAACAAACTTTAGGCGTGACCGAAGCAGGGTGCCACATTCGCCTATTTTATTTCAAGGCATATCTTACTTTGGTCAGCCATTTATTGAATTAAAACATTGTTAAACTGGTGTCATTATATATTGATGTTTATAATCAAAATAATTGAATAAATGATATTTTGTTGTGGGCATTTGGTTTAGTTTAACCCTTTAAAACAAAGGCTTGCTTAAAGTTAAAGTTAAAATTATATTAAGATTTTGACACCAGGATACATGTTTGGTCTATCTAGCGTGCTGTAAGCTCTACAAATACATGTGATTCTCTATATAACCAATATTTACCCGGACATTCATGTGTGTTACAGTCTTCGGTGTCGTCTGTTGATCCCTCGCAGTTTGCCCCGCCAAAATACGGACCAATGCATTTTCTTTGACGTAGCTTCCGCCCACCACCGCACGTGACGTTACATTCTTGCCATGGTTGCCACGAGTCCCAAATTCCATCGACTGAAACGTACAAGGTACGGCACATGTCCTAATTTGCATTTTGCAATTTGCATTAAATAATCAAATGCAGTATTCTTCGCATGCACTTGACACATATGTGTATCATGTGCTAAAAATCGTTTGTTTAAAGTTTGCGAAAATGAATGGCATTTATTTGCGAATATCAATAACAATAGCAAAGTTCACCTGGACATTCGGCTGTAACGCACACTTCCTTCTCCTGCAATGGTCCCGTGCAGTTAGCTCCACCAAAATATGGACCAAAGCACTCCCGGTTACGAAACCGGGTTCCATTTGCACACGTGACTGAACATTCGCTCCATTTTTCCCATTCCGAAAAGATGCCATCGACTGCAAAAGGAAATTATTATGTTTAAGTTCTTAGAAAGGAACACCCTATTGTAATTATAATTAATTTTCAGATGCACTGTTTACTTACTTTTAAATGAATGATATCTTTGTTGAAAGTGATATAAATAATTCATGGATACTTTTTTTCAAACAAATACACCTCCTGTTCGATTGGATCAATTTAAATGCGAAACAATACATATTTCGAGCTGTTCGCTTTTAAACTGATTTTCTATATTCTGCTAATATAATATAGTTGTCCTGTTTTATATATTTTAAGTCAAATTTGGAAAGTAACATACTTGGGCATTCGTGCTGGTTGCATGCCTCGGCTTGCTCGGCTGGACCGACACACATAGCTCCTCCAAACTCTGGTTCGACACACTCTCGCGTCCGGTTACGCAGACCACCGCCGCACGGTTCGCTGCAATTTCCCCAGTTCGTCCACATCTTCCAATCACCATCCACTGATTGATTTACATAAATGTATATTAATTTGTAAAATTGAAAAATTATTGTTATTATCATCATCATCATCATCATCATCATTATTGTTATTTTTATCATCATCATCTTCTTCTTCTTTTTCTTCTTCTTCTTCTTCTTTATTATCAATCTTATTGTTATTATTATTATTATTATTACTACTTCTACACAATTACTGTTTGACCATACATTTAATTTAAAGTACGAAATATAAACATTTTCAAATTCATTTCTATATTTTCGACGAATGATGGGTAAATGTTCATGGAGATTTAGTTTGTTACCTGGACAGGAAAAGGTGTTACACGCCTCTCTTTCGTCAGCACTACCTTGACAATCTAACCCGGCATGGAACGGACCGTGACATGTTCTAGATCTGTTTCTGTTGCCATAGCCACATGTATGTGAGCATTCTGTCCATGCGACCCATTCGTTCCATATTCCATTCACTGCGGAGGAAATAGAAATTTAAATTATTGTAAATAGCTTAATCTTGGTTTTTAAAGCGGCCGTACAAAATTCCAAATATTCACCATAATATTGAAGTACAGAAACGGCTATCTAATGGATTCAGCACGGTTTGTGACAGACAGAAAAGCATACAAACAGGCAGAGAGGAAATTGAAAATCATCTCCCTACCCAAACATTACTTTGTGAGGGTCGACAAAATAAACCAACAAATTCTCATCTAATTGTCACAAATTGAATATCTAGCACTCTGTTAAACATGATCAATTAAAATAAATTTCTTAGACTAAACGAATATTTTATCATTGGAATAGTAAAGAAATCACACTACTGAATATTTTTGATATTTTAATATTATGTTGAAATTTGAGATAGTGTTTCGGCAAGGTTAGTTTCTATACCCGAGCACCCCGGGGCATTTTATATCTGTGCCATGTAGTCACTAAAACTTGGGACGTAATGTCCCAGACTGAACCATAAGTTGAATAAGGCACATTATACATGTAATAATAGCCGTAACGTTATTCACCTCTTATTTTAGATAAGAAAATAATTGAGCCGCGTAACGACAAAACCAACATAATGGGTTTGCGACAAGCATGGATCCAGACCAGCCTGCGCATCCGCGCTGTCTGATCAGGATCCATGCTGTTCGCTTACCAACCCTATTTCAAGTACAGAAACTGATAGCGAACAGCATTGATCCTGATCAGACTGTGTGGATGCGCAGGCTGGTCTGGGTCCATGCTGGTCGCAAACCCATTATGTTGGTTTTGTCGTGACACGGCTCAAATATAGACTGAATATATATTATGCTAAAATTTAATATCTGAAAATACTGATATTTTCTTATAGTTTCTTTATAAATGTGGTTGCTTCTTAAATGTAAAATAAACATCTTTTGAGTACACACACATATGTTAAGTTTTAAACACTATAGTATACACATTAAAGGTAAACACAGTATGAATACAGTGTCATTAAAAACTGGCAGGTTTTTGACAAGACTCATATAGATTAATCAGGTATAGGAAACGCATCTTTCCAAACATAGCTTTGCATTCTCTTACTCAAATTAGACATATTCAGTAACAATTCCCTTTATTTTAATGAATTTCTGCAATCAAAGTGTTTTACATAAAGATGAGCAGAGTATATCTTGAAGTTTTTATGAAAGAACAATAACTTTACATATAAAGATCTGTAAAATAAATCAAACACACAAATAACATTTGTTATAAAATTAATATTTCAAAATTTAAATGAAATAGGTGTTTTTTACTTAGTCACTACATACCTGGGCACATTTTTGGGAAGCAAGCCTCTACATCTTTGCTTTCTCCTGGACATTCAGCGCCGTTGTAAAATGGGCCAGTGCAATTCCGTGTTCTAAACCGGGTACCATTTTCACATGTGACGTCACATTCGCTCCATGGTGACCACGTGGCCCAAACTCCATCGACTATAACCAATCATTACCAGAAACATTTGAAACCAAGTGCCCGGAATCCTTGGTATGACGCGACTATATTTCAAAATTTAGTTCTCTTGTCCGCATTTTTTGTGCAACTAGAACTGGTCAGTCAAATGCTACACACTTATTTTTCAACTAGCTCTATGCGTAATGGTGAAACAACAAATCTAATTAACTGTGTGACACATTTATAAAATACGTGCTTGATTTTAAACATATATATCTAGAATAGGACAAACACATTGCTTTTTCTTATGCAAATATTTCACAATACAAATTGTGATAATTTACAATTTCACAAAACGCCACTTCTATGTTAAAATTGTTTCCATAGAAACCTAAGGTGCATTCTACACGAAACATATCTGATCGCCCGTGCATTCAGGCAAACAAGGGTGCATAGTTCTATAGCATGGCACATATGACAATACAATTTTGTACCAGGACAATCTATTGGCACCACACAAATGTCATGTGAGACGTTGGTACCAACACATGGCACCGTATCAGCACATGGACGATATCGTAAACGTTCCCCTTCACCGCAAGTGACGTCACATCCGCTCCACTCTCCCCATTCTCCCCATGTGCCGTTTCCTAGCAACGAAATATAGCAATATATTGAAACCATCCTTCAATAGAGAAAAGTATTTTATGGTCTCTACGAACGCATTCCGCAGTCAAAGCAAACCTAGCTATCACAAAATTTTGCCAGTGACGGTGCCTAATACAACAAAAACATTTCCATATTTAAAAACTCTATTTTGTCCATAAATCCCTTTAAGTTTTATCAAGCAAAAGCATTCACACGTGCAAATATACAATAAGAATATTTACTTATTCTCTATTTTCATTCATGAAGGATGGTTTAATATATTAATAAACTTCGTTACCTTTTTTCGTTATTTTTTGCCAGGCAAACCAAGTTTGAACGTTGTAACTTATGATAAGTACTCATTTGTGTAAATCCATAAATATCCAAAAATATATTCAAAAATAAATATAAGCATTTGAATAAAGAATTTGAATATTCATTTGATGTGATCACGTGACATGCGACAACAAAGTGCTCAGTTAATTGAGATTTTATTAATATAATATAAAACCAGTGACATAACAGTGTGAAATTATAAAATATACCACACGTAAAAGCTGGTACCCAGTGCCAGTCTATCAATCAGGGACTGGAACCAGTCTCGACAACAAAAAATAATTGATCTTGATAACAAAAAAAAGATGCAAAGAAGAAACACGTGCATTAATAATGATGTGATATCAATGTTAATTTAGAAAAGTGCACATAAACCACTTTTAACAAGGAAACCCTTCTAGAATCAAAAATTAAATTTTCTTTTGTTTTTCCCCAGAAATATTTTGTCCGACAAAATTAGATTAACAGTATAATCACTTTTATCGCAAACTGAGAATTAGTTAAGATAAAACAGTGCAGTATCTCTAGACGCTTGCAGAAATCATAATAAAAAAACAAACATCACTTATTTCGCCAATTCTTACATTTATCATTCATGATCGTATAGAACTTGTTTTGAAGAGATAAAATAGACGTCTTAAAGTGCATTCCGGTGAGTGAAAAGTCGAATTTAACATTTAATCATTCAAGCGCCTTGTCCGGTATGTACCGGAATTCGGTATTTAGTGTGGTGCTCCAACACCTTATTTTAGTCTCACTCAAAATTAAAACGTCTTTATGACATCATTCTGCAGACATTATGTGCATCTTTCCAAAGTAGGACCAATGTTGCTATACATGAATCGAGCAGAAAATTCAAACGATAATTAAAAAATAGGTTAATAAATCACGTGGTTTTGTTGGTTTGACAATACTGGTGAATATGAAGAAAATCTGGCATGAAAACACAGAAACGTTAGTTAAAAATACATAGGCTTGAACGCATGTTAGTAATTAAGTAGGTAACGTGCATATGCTTGTACATGTAGTTGAAGAGGTCTGTAAACCGTGCACTGTTTTATGGAAAATGTGGTCAGTCTTTCATGCAAATGTTATAATAGCAAAACGATTTGTTGTGTTGAACAAAACATGTTGAAGTGATGGTGTACACGAAAAACCCGTGAACAAAATGTCAACGCATAGAGCTCGAAGCTGTGTAATATAAAATAGTTCATATAAAATAGTTCATGTAAAGTAGTCCGTATAAAATAATTCATATAAAAATAGTTCCAGTTTTATATGGTTTATGTAATTATTTACTTGGGTAAAAATACATATTTGCATGGTAACATAGAATTACTTAATAATTAACAATATTCAGCAAATAAGTAAGTCTAGTGCCGGATATTTAATACAGCGAAATGAACAAAGGCACTTTAAACTTTCTTGTATCATAGTTTGGGGACCTTTCTGTTGAAAAAGTGTCAGAGTTAAATCGTATACATATACATGCACAGTGCGGTAACTGGAGTGCAGGTATCAGTTACCCGCACTCCAGATCATGCCCGTTGATTGGCTCATTTTTGCTGGGGTTTACATATTGTGACGGCAGAGAAAGGGAAAGCGGAAGAAATATCATATTCAGATGCTCGATCATTGGTTACTTTTTCCCGGGGTTTAAAATTGTGACAACAGGGAACGTGTTTTTATGTTTGACTATGATACAAAAGAGAAAGAACACCAAAACACTCGGCAATCTGATTTATACTCGGGGGCTACGCCCCCTCGTACAAATAAAATAGCCTCGTGTTTCGGTGCTCTTTCTATTACTTATTCCCTTTGAGGGATCCATCACGCATAAATGAAATTATGAGACACCTTCTGCTTACAATAGTATCATTAACATAATTTATTCAGATTTGAATTAATAACTGTACTGACACGAAGATGGCGATTTCTAAATTTTTGAAATTCAAAATTAAATGTAAATGCAACTTACTTGGACACATGACTTTGGTACAAGGCTTAAACTCGGTATCTTCACCTGGACATTCTGTTCCGCCGTAATTTGGTGGTGGATGATTACAATCACGTGTCCGTGTACGCGTTCCATTTTCACACGTGACAGAACACTCGCCCCATCCGCTCCATAAACTCCAGCCCCCTCGAACTATAAAAAAAATCATTGACCTTGAAACTACATATATGTTTATATTCATATATTTTTTTCTGGTGAATGAATAATCAGTACTTAACATAAGAAACAGCTTAATTACACTTTTTCGGTCGTTTCTTCACGTATATGAGTTTGCAGCTTCACTTGTTGGGCCACTGACCATCCACACCAAGCTGGATAACTTCCTCACATGAAAATAATATTTAATCCCTGGCAGAATTAGAAGACACAGCACTGTGAGGTAAGTGAATCGCTATTAATTGTGAAAATTGATGAATATTGTATAAATGGTATTTAATATATAAAAGGAACGTTTGTCAAAAAAGTTATAGGACAAAATCTTAATGGAATAGTTGTTATTGTTTTATGATGTTTTTTGTTTGTGTTTCTATATATTGTTTAGAAGGCCGCATTTAAAATTAAGATACATGTGCATTTTAAAATTATATTTTATACATGTACATATTTAAATTATATTATACATGCACATATCTTATTTTATTTACCATTGTATAAGTTATGAGAGAAGGGTTTTATGCAAATATATGTTATATAATCTCAAAGAAAATTAGTTGATACTTTCGTACTTTTCATTTCAGTTATATAATTCAGGAAAATATTTTAATGATGTGATATTTATTCTGTAAGGCAGTTTTAACATATAAATTTTACCATTAACCTGTTGGAACCATAGGTGGTTGCAATGTGCCTAGCTAGTCCAAATAATTGTACTGCGATATTGCGACCCTCCACCTACCCCATTTTTAATACAGAAGCCCTTAAACTTTTAATGGACCGGTCCACATTCAAAACATGACGAGTCCATTACAAATTAAGCATGTTATGGGGCTAAAGAACGCGCAGAACATCTTAAAACAGATCAAATCTGTAATTCATTGGTAGCAATAAGGGAGGTCTAAATTAACGGATAAAGTCAATATAACACAATAAAACATGGGGGAATTCTAATATCTTAGCTTGGTCATTAATTATTCATTTCTAATTAATACTTGGCGTATACAGATGTTTATTTTCACAGGTAAATGCTCTCTGGCCTTTTTGACTAATAAACATGTACATAAGTTGCATTATAATACAAAGGATAGTTGTTTATAGAATATCTTGTACAGATCAGTATTCTATTTCTTATTCATTTGGGATTTTAGAAATACGTTGTACATGAATATGTCGGCTTAAAAGTTGTTTTTTTTTCGGAAAATTGTTCCCCATATATAAACCATCCCTGGATTGACAAATAAACAGCCAACTTATCAATCACAGGTAAATGGGAATGTATGCGCATTTTTCATTAAAGGAACTCCACTGAGGTTCAAATGTCTAAAAACATAAAAATTTGAATTTCTTACATAGATCAGTTGGGACACTTAAAACAGAAAGATATACAAACATAATTAAGAAATATATTCAGAAATGAATTGAAAATCATACTTCTGTGCTATTCTTAGCTCGGTTTGAGTGAAAAGCGTTGCAACGCTTTTCAATTTTGGGTCATTCTTCACAATTAGAATTATGTCTTAAACCTCAGTGGAATCTCTTTAAAATTTATATAATGATAAACAAATCTATAAAATATGCATATAACTCCGATAACATACATGTTTTGTTAGAATCGGACTCAAATGAAAGTTGTCAAAGGTAAAAAGGATCTTTTTCATGTTTACGAAATAAGCATACTTGTATAAAATCTTAAAACATCCTGTTTAACATGACCTACCTCTACACTGAATACCAGCAAGTCTGCTACATTGAAGCACGTGCTCACGAGGGCACTGTTGAATGGTTTTCTCTCCGCCCTCACAGTGTAGTTTATAAATAGGACTGCCGTAAGTTGACGATGAGATGTCGTAATTGTTGTTTACAGCATCTGTATTGTAAATAAATTATTCCATTTAAAATGGAGGAGAGCCTAGTGGCTAATCTAACTGTCGCTCAGTCAAGGGATAAAGTGTTGAAACACTTCTAGAATAACGGCCACGTTCTTTCATTAGACGCTGAATACTTGTTAGTAAAAAAAGACCCTCCGGATAAGAATTTTTAAAAAAACATTCAATCTTCATCCTACCGGAGATGGAATACTTCATTTTATTGCAAATCAAACAATATTTCAAAAGTTATATATGTAAATGGCTACATATAACATTGTGCATAAAATAAAATATACAATTCTATTAATTCTTTAATTAGTTTCTGATTGAAAGGCGTAAGTTATCAAGTAAGAGCTAGCCTCAGTTCAAACAAAGGACACAGCTTAAGCTAGGAGCCATGTTGCATTCAAATTAAAACGTGTATTCCAAAAGGAAATCAGCGTAACGTAAAAATGTATTAAACAATATTATTAGCTTAACAAAGTGAATAAAGATGACAAATGAAATATTTATAGCTTTAACTTATTGCTTTTATGTGACAATGGAATCACAAAAAGGACAACTGGAATTACCTTTATACGCCCCTTGGAACCCTATCTGTTTGCACGCGACATCAATTTCGGTAAAGTTCCAATTATCGTCTGCGCAAATTGACATTCCATAGGCGTCAAGGTCGTTGGAGATTTGTATCCTGCCATCACCGTGCTTCAGTGTGTTGTTGATCGTCAACATTCCTTTAACATAAGAAAAAAATGTTTGGTTCCAAACTTTATTAGTAAATTCTAATCTTACGGCAGAAATTAGACAATTCCATGAAAATAATTTTAGAGGGAATTGTATATGGTATTTTACGTAACATTATCTGTGAATGAATGAAATAATTACATATTTTACAGGGTTTGGTTGTATTTTTATGATATACAAAATAATGTATGATTAAATATAGCATTTTTATGCTCTTAACTTTTGATACAAGAAAAAATTCTTGCTTAGAAAAAAGAAGAAGTTTATTCCGAACGTCTTTTTAGGACCAACTTGTTACCGTTGTTATTTTAAATCAGTGTCATTACAAACGTAAAGGTATAACGCTGTAGGATTGATTTATGAACAAAAATATGTTACTGTTTGTCTATTACATTTATGACAAGAAATATTTGAGGAAAACACTTTGAAAAACTAACCTCTACAGTTGATTCCTTTACACGGAGCTGTTTCTGTTGTGAAGCCAAGGCAGAATCTGTCTCTGCCAGGTACGCCCCCGTTCGAGCAGTTTCGGTACCTCTGCATAGTGCCTTGACCGCACGTGTTGGATGTGCTGCACGGGCCCCATTCAGACCATCCAAGCCAGCCTAAAAATGCGGATTTTAGTATTTCATATGAAGTACTATTTTTGTTTTGTAAATTTGAGGTGCATAGCAATGCTCAACGTAGACATTGTGGGTATAGTTGCTTTGATAATGTGTGACGTTCAGCGGAAATAACTTTAAAACACATGGTTATTGTAAAGGCCCAAAATCAACATAAAAATACCTTAACCTTTTCCCTTATATAAGCGTGTTTCGACGGCTTTTTGCCCCCCCCCCCTTTTTGAGGCCTCAAACAGTGAAAAAAATGTCCTATTTAGACCCCAAACACTGTTTTTCGTTTGAGAAATGTTGTTAAAAAAAGTGACCATTTTTTCGGCGCCGTCCCCCATCCAAATAATACATCAGGGGGTTGCCAGAAGGGGATGTGCCCCCTTCTGTTTGGGGGTTTGAAGGGGGGCGGAGTCCCCCTCATCGCCAAGAAAATTTTGGACTTGTGAGAGGCTTAAAATGACCCCAGGTTGATCATAAAGTAACGTGTAACCAACGCTGAAAAGCCTTTGACTCTATCTCAAATCATTGAGAAGTTGCAGCACTTTGAAATAAATTTTGATGGAAAAAATCGAGGCAAAATAGTGATTTTTGGCAATTTTGAGATGTCCCCTCGTTGCCATGGTAACAGGAAATTTAAGACTGAGCATGTCGTTACAAAGGCAATGGTCCAGTCAACATTTGTGCCAAGTTTGATTAGTATTGAAGCATTTTTCATAGTTTCATAGCAGTTTGAGCTTGTAAGAGGAGGCTTTTCAGTTAAAATGGCCATTTTTCACGATATGCTCATGGGGGAAAGGGTTAATATCCATTACCAAGTATTTTTTGGTGTATCTCATTTGAACCACAAATAATGATGTTTAAGTGTATAATGCTATATGTTTACTGCAAAAAGTTAAGTTTGAATTTTTTAAGAGAATACTTCCAAGATGTTTGTACGAAAGACATATCGTAGCTGAATAATATTTTGCTCCGGAACATTTTATTCTTTTTACGTACAATATTCATATGTGTAAAATCACAGAGACATTCTACGTGACAACTCTTTCGAGAATCGATCATAAGATTATGGAAACAATATAATTTTACTGTTGATTTATCTGAAAAAAATTTACATAAAAATTCAGATATATAGAGGATATTTGTTTTAGTTCAGTGTAAGATCGGAATATATTTCACCGAGTGAGCACCAAAAGGTATATTTCACGAGTGGCGCAGCCACGAGTGAAATATGAACCTTTGGTGTTCACAAGGTGAAATATATTTTGATCTTACACTAAACTAAACAAATTTTCTTTTTATTATATGCAAAGAAACGTTTTAAAAAGACATTTAACCTAATGCTGAATGAAAAGCGCGCCAAATAATAATACAACAAGACGTCATTTACGACGTCACGTCATTAAAATGGTACCCAGTTTTGTGCACGCTGGTATTTCACTGAAACAACGTAAGGGGCTTAAATTCAAAACAGTGAAATTATCAAAGTGGTAATTTCACTGTTTCAAGCAGTGAAATTACCAGTTTTTATATCACTGATATATTTCTATAAACCACCGAAAAGCATGTAATAAAGCTTTTTATTACATGCTTTTCAGTTGTTTATAGAAATTTATCAGTGAAATATAAAACTAATAGTTCACTGTTTGAAACAGTGAAATTATCAATTTGATATTTTACTGTTTCGAATATAAGCCCGTCAGTGAAATACCAGCGTGCATAGTACTGTAAAACCAACTTAATGACGTGACTTCGTAAATGACGCCATTTTGTATTATTATTTGGCACGATTTTCATTAAGTATTAGGTTAAAATGTCTTTTTAAACGTTTCTTTGCATAAAATAAAAAAAAATGTTTAGTTTATTGTAAGATCGAATTTATTATATTTAACCTCATGAGCACACAAAGTTCATATATCACTCGTGGCTGCACCACTCGTGAAATATATTATTGGTGCTCACTATGTGAAATATATTCCAATCTTACACTGAACTAAACAAATACCTTCTATATACACTTTAATATAAAGTAATAACTTACGTGGACAAGATTGCAGTGTACATGCCTGATATTCTACATCCCGACCATAGCAATGTGACGACGATTTCGTTTCGCCGGTTTCAACGTCCATGCAACGGCGGCGACGGGTTGTCCATCCAGTCTCGCACGTGACAGAGCACGGACCCCAGTCTTCCCAATCGTCCCATTCGATACTGTTCACTGATTAAAACATGAAATAATCTAGACTTGGATTCAAATATTTCTTAGTATACACGAATTATTAACTTAACTGCATTTTTACTATTCCATTATAAGCTTATTCTATGTTAATTTCTACAATATCTAAAATTTTTAACCAAATTTCAAAATAATAACAAAATATCATTCACTCGGTGGCATGGATTTAGATGGACCTTTCAACGCTCAAAAATATATAAAATCATCACACTGTCTATTGGCAAAATTCGAACATACGTTTCACTCAGCAGGCCCTAAATTTCTGACAAAGAATAAGAAATACACATGTATAACAGATTGTAAAAGGATATATTTAACCTACTTGGCGTCTCACAATCTTGTCCCATCCACTCCTCCGTACATATACAATAATATGTGCGTTCCATTTTCGAGTTTACCGTATCTAAGCAACGGCCGCCATTTTCACAAGGGTCCGTTGCGCATGGGCCAAGTGCTTCCTGTAAAAGATATTAAACTAATGTGTTACTTACATTGATATCTTTGCACCCACGGTACTTGCACGTCGTTGAGAGGCACATGGCATCGGCAGAAGATTTGGAAAACTCGGGATTACTGGTGACTTTGCGTTGCGCCGTATTAACGGGACGAAGGACCCTCATTAGACTATAGACTATAGATTGCAAATCGATCGTGCTAACAACATTACAAAAACATAATGAAAATTGGTGTATTGGTATTCAGAAATATGTTTTAAAAACAAAATACACGATACATTTAAAGTGAATTTACGGAATCAAAAATTAATACGTAGGCCTCAAAAAGTTCGGCAATGTTAACAACACTATGAGTGATATAGTCTTAGTGATATAGATTTTATTTCACGAAATTAAAATCCAGACTTTCATTTATTAGCATAAACTATTTGATAGAAAACATCTCAAATAACAAAAGAAAATATTGAAAAAATATAATATCACCATATTTCAACTGCATGACTAATGTAGTTGGGGCTTTTTTGCATATTTTGACCTCTTTTTTGGTAATTTATGTGGATTGTAAATTCAACGTGTAAATTATTTGTTCACTTCACAATATTTTATTTTAAAATACATTTTCAAACTGTTATGAAAATAAGCATGGATCTTGAAGCATGCTGCTTTAACGATATCATTACATTATGTTTAATGATGTTATGTCATTGAAAACTTTTTTCCTTAATTTTTATATACAGTAGGACGGGACTTTTTGAACAGAACAGAACATACTCTATATTTGGCAGACACAGATTACAAAATATTAAATTCTGCAATAACATGTGTGCAAATTTATAAACAAGAGTATCAGTAGTGGGAATGGTCAAAACATAACTAAGAAAAGAATATACATACAAACAAAGTAATTATACAATAATAATTGCTTATGGGTATTGTTATGACTAAATCTAAGCTGATCTTATTATCAAAAATAGTGTTTCAATTTCTTTGTTTTTTGTATGAATGGTAAATTATTTTCTTTTACCAATGTGATTCGATTGAAATGAAAGTTGTTACTGGATAGACGTGAAAATATAATTAAGACTGGTAGGTCTAGTATTAAAGAAAAACGGAAACTAAAATAGAAAGAAAAAGGAAAATATAATAAAGTATATGCGTGGTATTAAATTGACATTTCAATCGTCATATAAGCATTACAAAAGTATTGGACTGATTTCAGTTATAACAAAGTATAAATTATAAGTGGACAACAATAAAAAAGTTAGGAAATAAAAAAGAAGAAATTCCACGAAAGCTTGAAAACCCTCAATGAATAAGTGTTTGTACTTAAACAACTTTAAGCGTCTTGCGCACACACCAGTTACATAGAACTATATTCTCTTACATATGAGCCGCGTCATGACAAAACCAACATAATGGGTTTGCGACCAGCATGGATACAGACCAGCCTGCGCATCCGCGCAGTCTGATCAGGATCCATGCTGTTCGCTATCAGTTTCTCTACCTGTAATAGAGTTGGTAAGCGAACAGCATGGATCCTGATCAGACTGCGCGGATGCGCAGGCTGGTCTGGATCCATGCTGGTCGCAAACCCACTATGTTGGTTTTGTCGTGACGTGGCTCATATATACATGATATGTATTTTGAGTGTCCATTAAATTAAACAATGATGTTCACGTGATGTGATATCTTCCTTATTCTGTTTACATTAAAGTTTCTATCAAATTTAAAGGGACTCCACTGAGGTTTTTTAACATGACGGGACTGGAAATAATTTTTTGGGATTATAACTCCATCTGATGTAGACCTATACTAATAACCTATGTACAAAATTTCAGATCATTAGCTCGCTCTGTTTTCCAGAATAATTATTAAAATAGTGAAAAATGATCCAAAATTGAAAAGCGTTTAAACGCTTTTCAGTCAAATCGAACTGTGAATAGCACAAACATATGATTTTCAATGTATTTCTTAATTATAATTTATTTATATTTCTGTTTTAAGTGCTCATGCTAATCTATGTGAAAAATTAAATTTTTATGTTTTTAGGCTTATAAACCTCAGTGGAGTTCCTTTAAAGTAATTTATATAAGCCGCGACATATTACAATACATGAAGGGAAATACTTGGTAAAACATCTTGACACTGGAATTTGGAAAAAAAACAAAAACAATCAAACAATAAGAATAAATGTGACTCTAGTTTAATTATTTAAGTAAGTGGGCCATAAAAGTGTTTCCTGTTGCAAGGAGAATAATTCAAGTGCCGTTTGAATATATGAAATTAGATTTGTCAATAATTTTCCTTGAAGTTCTCTTTTTTGTGGTATTTGAGCGGGAGTTTTGTCATGGGTTTAAAGCTGCACGCCTCCAGATGAGCCAAAATATTTCAAGAAAATCAATATTGAGAAAATTGTACTAATATTTTAAGAAATTTGTAAAAACATTCAAGATTGAAATTATATTTTACATGTTATGTGCGGTTTAAGACTGATTTTGCAGTATTTTATCACCATATTTCTACTGCGTTACTAACGCAAATAGGGCTGTATTTGCATGTGTTGACCTTTTGTAACTTTCTTGGATTGTACGTGCTGATTGCTATATGTAAATTACTTTATTTGTTCACCTCACAATACTTTTCTTTTAAATACATTTCCAAAATTTTCATGGAAATTGACATGAATCTGGAGGCGTGCTGCTTTAAGGTTACCAGAACAAGTTTATCAGCGCAGTTTTTACTTAATCTTTATGCTATGAATATGTTATTTTACCAACATCTTAAAACTGAAGAATTCCGTCATCATTGCGGTGAAAAAAAGTATTACTTTAGTGCAGTAACAAATTGTTGTTTCATTTCTCCTTGCGTATTACGAATGCGCGCTCTGTTTAAAAACTGCACATTGATGATCGGAAATATTATTAAATACAAGTCACTTCCTTATATAAGAGAAACTATAAATTAGATAAATAATACATTTCAACAAAAGTTCACCAGGCAATTTGCTACAGCCAAATATTTGTTTTTTTGTGAGGTTTCACATCACACCAACACAATACAGGATATATGGAGACTTTCAAGCTTTACTGGTGCATTAATATACAGACACTTCTTCTCTTGATTGTTTTCTATTATTTTTATATTCAATTTATTTGCAAAGGAAGTTTATTGTTCTTATTTTCTAACAAGATCAGACGTGGACGACATACTTGCAAATAATAATTTATTTCAGGAAACAATTGTCAAGTTTGTCAAGATCTATAATACATATAGATAAGTTACGAAGAAAATACATTGACTAGGTCGAAAATAACTTGATTATATCTGCCGATAAAAGGCGTTAAACCTGTGTAATAATTCTGTACCATGTATGAAAAAATTCACATTTACAGGCGTTACCGCGAAGCACAATTCACGTACATTACGGCGTTACCTCATAAAAACGGCTTGAATCTCATTTTATCAGCTTATTTCAATTTTCTTTATCACCAAAAGTTTAGTAAATGTCACTTGCCTACCGAAAATCGAAATTATACGGTAAAATATGCATTGTTGTACTTATAAAGAGTCGCTCAAAACGGTGGTCAAGCCATCCTTTTCACGAATAATCTTGAAAAGTTAAGAATTTCGTGGAAATAATCTTGATGAGGGATAAAGAGTAATGTCTTCGCAGCCGTATGCGGCTATTCCTATTCTTCAGTTCGGTTATGGCCAGTTTACTTACCGCGTTGGAAATCCTGTCAGGTATCCGCCATTAATTGAACAATTCTGCGTTACTTATTGCACGAATCGTGCGTTATTTTCACATTCCGGCGTTACTGGATATACACAGTGTACAATGTATACAGTATGCATGAGAAGTATTAACGAGGATATAATATGCCCAAGTAAATTTAATTGTGTTTAGAGCACTACTTTATACAAAAATGTAGTTACTATATTTAGAATTAGAGCATGAGAAAAATATCTTGTAAAATAACAACTGTAAACAACTTCGATTTGACGAAATAAATCTATTTTCTCATAAACTTATTCTTATTTTCTTATGCGAGAAAAAAATCTTGAAAGAAAAGAAAAAACAACATTATTTTGAGAAAGACTTTCATTAAATCGAATTTCGCATTTATGATAAACGCATTTAAACAATTAAACTATGAATTGTTTATGATGAAATTTTACCTTTTCTATAGAAAAAGCATCACGATGGTGGTACCCGATCCCCGTACTATTTCCCTCCGTCACCAAACTCTGGCTGAATTCAAAATGATCACCATCGTTTAGCTGACACACGAGGAGCTCATGCTCGTAGTTGAACGACTTACAACGGGTCGACTTTAAGCACTCAAATGCACAATGAATCACCTGCTTTTTTGTTGAAAATTCGTCAAAAACATGTCCAACTAAACGTTGCCCGGGAAACGACAGAGTAACGTTACGCGTAAATTCGTAAATCTGAAGATCCGTGCTAGCTCTTGTCAAACACACAAGAGTCATACATGACAAAAATTTCAAAATATTAACAACAGTTTTCATTTTCAATATGTCTTAAGTGAAATCCGAATTGTAACTAACTAATGTGAAAAAAAGTAAATAGAAGAAGATAACGGTATGGTAATAAATCACAGATTAAGTCATGTTTCCACGGTTAATTTATCACTACTAAAGAATAGATTTTCTTTTATCCGAAATTTATGCGCAAATGTAATCAAAGGTAACCTCATTAATATTTCATGTCGTCGGAAAGTTAATTAGTAAGTGGACCAAGTTTTAGTCGATCAATGGCGAGATTTCGGGTAGCTTAATTGATTTCCGATTGTCTTATGTTATATTCTCTTTCTTAAATATCCCCTAAGGAATTATCGACAATAAAGACCTTGCTCTACAGATAAATAAATATACCTGATTAAAGTAATGTTCGGGATGTTAGTCAGACAGCTAGAACACCCGGAACACTTTTTTGCCTAGTACGGTTGTTCTGTTTGCCTAGTGCGGTTGTTCTGCTTGCCTGGTACGGTTGTTCTGTTTGCTCCGACTGAGCCGGCTATCAAAAGATAATACAGTAAAATCTGATCAAATGAAATAGCCGGAGATAGTTTGTTGAATTAATATTAAATTATATAAAAAGATAAACCAATGGTCTTTTGTACAGGTTTGACTGTATTACCTCTGGCTAGCCTGGAAGCGAATTCCAGCCTAGGCGGAACAACCATAACAACAGGATAAGGCAAAAATTGTTCCGGTTGCTCCGGCTATCAGGCTAACTTCACGAACTCATTACATTCACCGGTTGTCTTTTCATATTTTGTCTTTTAGTTTTGACTAAATGTATTTAAAACTAAAATATTACGAAAAGAAGAAATAATTGCAATCGCACTTTCAATTCATGCATATTACAAAAAAAATCGCACACGACATGTAATCATGAATCATTTTACTTTTAGATAATATCTTATACATTTAATTTCTATGCGGGTTTTATTTATAAAAATAATTCAGGTTCGATATCAGCCGGAAAAATGCCTCACACATAAATACTCTTTAAAGGTAAATAGGGACATTATGATGTCATCAATTAGCAACATGATGTTGTGAAACACACCATTTTAACGACAAAAGTAGAACCAAGAATCTTCTATTTTGTGTTTACTATGTTTAGTAGAACCTGTTTACTATGATAAGTAGAACCTCTTAACACATAACGGCCTTTAAATGAAGAGGTTTATTTAACAGTTGTAACAACATTGTAATTTGCCATTGCAGAAAAAGAAATAACAAACATAATTGAATGGGATAAGGGCCGTGACTTTATTAAGCATTTGGTGCAAATAAATGTCAATGAAAACAAAATATGAAATAATGTAATGAATAAAATATGAAAGACAGCTCCCAGCGAAAATGCGTGGACAGCTACATAGCAACGCAATGGTGCTGAAACTATGATAATAAGCGCTAAATATGCTAAATTCTGTTACAATACGGTCTGGGAAATGGAGTCGTATGGCATGGAAAATGCAGTAGAAAATAACATATTCAGAGCTAAAGAGAAAACGAGGCGAAGGTGAACTCTCAGAGATCTCCGTATATACACTTAACAAATCTTATAAGTGTGCATGTATAAATGGTCCAATATGTGTGTCATTTTTGGTATGATCATCCTGAAATTTTCATCAAACACAGTTTGAAAAGCCAAAAGAAAATTTCCATTCATAAAATTCAAAAGGAAACAATAAAAATGAACATCCCAAAAAATGGGGAAAAATGCTTTTTATAACCCAAATGTCAAAAAAAAATAAATAAAAAAAAAATTTTAAAATTGGGTTTGCCCACGGATTTAAATTTCATCATGGAGCGTTGGAAATTAAATTTGCCCTTAACTTTTCTGTAAATTTATTTTAGTTTTAATTCCTTTTTTTGGAAAATTTTTCGCATTTTCGTGGGGATAGTTTTTGCACAGTAAAAAAAATTTTTAAGAGGCTTCTTTTAAACCCCAAAAGCTTTTTTTCCCCATTTCCGAAAGTTTCTATCATTTTTGCCCCAAGTTTTTGGTAAATTTTTCTTTAACGTAAATGTTTTAAAAAAATAACAAAAGATATTTGGGCGCCCTGCGGTTTTTGAAAAGAATAC
Source organism: Ruditapes philippinarum (assembly GCF_026571515.1). Taxonomy (NCBI): domain Eukaryota; kingdom Metazoa; phylum Mollusca; class Bivalvia; order Venerida; family Veneridae; genus Ruditapes; species Ruditapes philippinarum. The sequence continues at coordinate 25,686 of NW_026855196.1, read as the reverse complement.
CCCGAAGAAACTGCAATCAAAATTTTGTTTTTAAGACTAAAAAAAAATTTTTAGTTTGAAGTTTTATGCATTCGTTTATGATGGGCCCCTGAATAATTATTTGAACACATTTTTTAGGGGAAAAAAAGTTTTGTTTAAAATTTCCTGTGGTTGCAACAGCCCTTTCTCAAAAAGAGCTAAGTTTTTGTAAGAAAAATCTATAAAAATTTAAATTTAAACGATAATAAACTCCCATTGTTGTTTATACAGTCAACGTGGGGATTGTTTTAAAGAAAAAAATCACAGATTTTGGGATATAAAATTTTTGCAAACATTAAATTTTTTAAGCGCAATCCCCCTTTGAAAGGGCGTGAAAAATTTGGTGGGCGTCAAATAACAAATGGGAACACCACACCACATCCCCCAACCGCACACACTGAAAATTCCAGCATGACAGTGTAAATATTTAAGCTCTTTTTTTTTTAATGATAAAACATATAAATATGTTTGTTTATATAAATAGATGGAAAAAGCCGAATATATGGAGAGCGACAATGCAGGGTTGGACGTAGCAACTAAGCTACTATGTTCTAAATAACCATCCAAAAATTGACTGAGCTAAGCGGCAGACAAAGATTCGAACAGGGGGGCTAACATGTCTGTTCAACATACCCATTTTGTTAGAGGTTTGTAGCAAAGCCATCTATTTTTTTGAATATGTACGGACCCACACGTACATACTATTTTTGCAGCTATCGACAGACCACTAATAAGCCGTTTGGCCGAAAAGCTGAATTTTACCCTGTTCATATAAGACACAGTCAATTCAAGGACATGGTGAACGGCCGACCTTTAGGTCTAGGCCCCCTCTAACGGTTAAAGGGCGCCCGCCCAATAACACCAATGATAAGAGATGGCCAACCGAACGCGAAGTTGCAGATACGGGAGGCCAACCTAGAAGAAAAATACAATTTCTTTTTTTCCTTTTTTTTTTTCTTTTTTTTTTTCTTTCTTTTTTTTTTTTCTTTTCTTTTTTCTGAGGGATGGGTTTTTTGTTGTTGGTTTTTTTTTTTGTGATTAATTTTGGAAGCCTCGGGCTGTTAAAATAAAAAAAGAGTGTATAATCATTTTATAAAACAAAACCGGTGCTCACTCAAAAAAATAAAATTGCATTAGAGTAAAATCTTTGACGAGTGAAATAGATGACTTTCAAAATTAAGTTCAATAAAATGAAAGAGCTAAAGTCACGACGGGCGATTAGAACAGGGGGGGGGGGGGGGGGTTAACATGTTCCCCAAATTTAAAACAACAAAAAAAAAAAGGGGGAAAAACTATAACATCAATTTATTCGGAAAATGTACAATTGAGGGTTTTTCTAGGTTAAAAATTTGACCAAAAAAGGGGAATTTTACCCAATAAAAAGGCTAACGTTCGCAATTAGGGGCAATTTTTGCAAACGGGGGCGGAACCTTGCTCAGGCCCAACCAAACCCAAAGGGAAAATGAGAACCCCTGGGGGAATCCCCTTTGTCAAGGAAATAAACCCGGGTTTTAGGTCCGGGTCTTGCAAATTTTATCAAATTTTTAATTTTTTTGAATTTTTGAAAATTTTTTAAATTTTCAAAAGGGGTAAATTTTTTAAAAATTTGGGGCGCCAAATTTTCACAATTAATAGAAAGCCTTTTTAAACATCGTTTTTAAAGATTACAAGTTTTTAAAAACTGTTTTTTTTAATTTTAAATGTCTGGGGAGACAGTTTTTGTTCCAGCCCATGAAAATATACAGTGATAAAGTTTAAAACTATTTCCAAAAATTAAATTTCGGAAAAGGTCTCCCTTTTTGTGGTACCCTTTTGTTGAGCAAAGCCCGCATGGCTGGCATGGCATGGTTTTTAACAGTGGAAGGATTTGGCTTTACAACTTAAATATAAAAGGGCTTGGGAAACAGTTAAAACGTACAACAAAATTTTTATAAATACAGCAATTAAAGGGGGAGGGGTGGGGGGGTTTTTAAAGAACGTGTTTTCAAAGTTTGGGAAATTTTTAAGGGAGAAAGTGATTTAAAAAAGCTGTAGGTTTAACGGCCCCGGAATTTTAAAGTGGGCAGAGATTAAGGTGTAAACTTCAAAACCCGTTTTATAACGCTTTGACATGTTTGATAAGGTCCAAAGCAATTAATTTAACCCGCTAAATTTTAAAAAAACCTTATTTCATAAAAAAAGAAAAATAAACCTAAATTAAATTCTAAGCGGGGTTTTTTATAATAAAAGAGAATTGAGGTTCGAGATAAACCCGGAAAATAATGCCTACTACGATAAATAAAAATCTTTAAAAAAGGTAAATAGGACTTTATGAATGGGCAATCCCCCTAGCAACTATTGCTGGGTTGTGGGAAAACACACCATTTTTAAACCGACAAAAGTAAGGGGAACCCAAAAATTCTCTATTTTGTGGTTTTAGATTTTGAAGAAACCTGGGGGGACTATGATAAAGTAGAACTCCCTAACCACAGTTAACGGCCTTTAAAATGAAAGAGGTTTTATTAACCAGTTGTTTAACACATTGTGGGATTTGGCCCATGCAGGTAATTAAAAGAAAATAACAAAACCCTAATTTTAAATGGGGTAAGCCGGGTTTACTTTTTTTAACCATTTTGGGGGCCAAAAATAAATTTTCAAAAAGAAAAAAATTTTTGAAAAAAAAAAATGGAATGAAATAAAAACAATTGAAAGACAACTCCCAGCGAAAATGCTTGGACAAACTTTTTTATAGCAACCCCAAAGGGGCTGAAACTATGATTAAAAGCCTCAATATGGGTAAAAAATTGTAACATAGGTCGGGAAATGGAGTCGTTGGCCTGAAAATTTTCCGGGAGAAAAATTTTAAAATATTCCAGAGCTAAAGAAAAAAAGAAAGGGGAAGGGTGAACCTTTTAGGATCCCGTTAAAAATAAAGGGGAAAAAAATTTATTTTGACCGGGGCAGGCCCTCATTTTTACCGGGGGGAAAATGCCACATAATAAAGGGGTTTTTGAGGCCACAAAAAAATAAAAATTTTAAGAAAAAAATTCGCCCAAAGCAGAATAACCCATTTAAAAGAAACAAAGATTTTTTTTAAAAAGGGAAAAATAAAACTTTACTTAATTTTTAAATTTAAGATGGGAAGGGAAATACAGGATTACATTGTAATTATTTTCTTAAAAATGGAATTTTAAGATTGCCGATTTTAAAAAACCCAAAACCCTTATAAATTTTTGGGGGAGACTTTTGAAAGAGACATACTGGTTTAACTAAGGAAAAGAAACAAATTTTCCGGAAAAGGGTTTGGGAAACAAAGTTGCTTAAAAAAAACGGGTTTCAAAATAATATATACTTGCAAAATTTTTTCAAAAAACCAGTAATTTTTCTTTTTTTACATATCGGGGTAAAAAAAAGACTGTTCCCATTTTGGGAGTCTTAAAAATTTAAAAAAATTTTATTAATTTAATTTTGAATTTTAAAACAAATAAAATTAAATTTTTTTGTTGATTTTTAAAAAAAAGATTGTAATTAAATTACCTCCCTTTATTCGCGCATATTTTTGATCTGGCTTACATTAATACTACCATTATTAGCTCGACTATACAAGTAATGGAGAGCGGCCTACTGGCCCCAGCGTCGGCGTCGGCGTCCAGATTTAGATTAAAGTTTTGGTGTAGTAAAAATTTTTTCAACTATAACTTTGTCATTTCTTAAGGTATCCCAACTTCAAAACCTTTAAAATATATGTTCCTTATCATCAACCCACATCTTAATGTGACCAGGTTCATAACTCTAGCACCAATATTTTTCAGATTAATCTCCCTTGAACTTAGAATTTTTTCCCTTAAAAAAATTATTTTTTACTGTTACTTTTTTATTCTTAAAGGGAATCAACCTCATACTTCAAAATATGTACCTTTTATCATCAATCCCCATCTATGTGAAGGTTCAAACTCGAGCAACCACTATTTTCAGATTTAATTCTCCCTTGAACTTAGAATTTTCTCAAACAATACTATTTCTTACGTGTTTCTTTCGCTTTATTTCTTAAGGGATCAACCTCGTACTTCAAATATATTTTATGTTATCATCATCCCCATCTTATGTGACAAGGGTTCATAACTCTAGCACCAATATTTTTCAGATTTATCTCCCTTTGAACTTAGAATTTTCCATAAAAATCTTATTTTTTACTGTTACTTATTTATTTCTAAAGTGATCAACTTCATACTTCAAATATATATTACGTTATCCTCATCCAACATGTTATGTGACAAGGTTCATAACTCTAGCCACCAATATTGCAAAATATCTCCCCATAAAACTTAGATTTCTTACTAGAAAAATCATTATTTTTATTATAAACTTTTTTTTAAAGGTATCTACCTGCAAACTTCAAATACTTATAACTTATCATCAAATTACATTTTATGTGACAATGTTCATAACTCTTGAAAGCAAGATTTTAACAGATTTATCTCTCTTTGAACTTAGGATTTATTTAAGAATATATAAAAGAACTCTACCTTGTTAAAGGTATCTACTTCAAACTTCAAATATATAGTTCTCTTAATCATACACAAATTGTCGTGTGACAAGGGCTTATACTCTAGCATGACTATTTCAGAATTGATTCCCCTTGAATCTTGGAATTAATGTTAACAAATGTTTATGTTTTTTACTATTTTTTAATCATAATATACTATAATCTTTGATTTTTCTTTCATAGTTTTGTCCTTCTTACTGCGTTTTAGTATTTTTATTAGTCGAGCTTCGCTGTCTCCCTGTGACAGCTTCTTGTTCGATGAATGTTATTAAAATGATTTTTGATTATTTCGTATAACATAAATTTCGATTTTGAGCATAATACCATGTTTTGAATAGATAATAGATAGATCATTTCATTTTATTTGAATAGCTTTATAAGATATACTTGATTGATAACGATGTTTCTAAATTATTATTCCTTTTTTTACAATTTTCTACATGTGATTAAATTTAAAGCACATTTTTTCGGATTCTAAACTTTCACATAAGTACTCACTACTTGTTATTTTCATACTTGTTGTAATTATTAACTAGCCTAGTTTTCTCTATGAAAATATATTTATTACTTATGATCAAGTTAGTTTATGTAATTCTTTTCGAAAAATTAATATATGCTATGTAAAAAATACGTTCATACATACATGTGCACATGTTTTATTGTATTACTTATTGTAATATTATAACATTATTTACGCGCCAAATGTGACGTCTATTAAACGTAAACGTTTGTTTTGTACGTTTACGTCATTTTTTTTTTTTTTTTGTATCAAATTTAGGAAGCTGAATAAAGCGAAACATGTTTTGATACTTAATTTGTGTTGGTTTTTGATCCAATTATCCTATTGAATTCAAGTCACATTCTGTATCAGTACATTGTTTATAATATATTGTGATATCTTTTATATTTTACCAAATCGATTTTGTAAAAAGATATTGTTGTACATTTCCTATAACCTATTAAAATAGTTATTCTTTTTAAAATAAGACTTGACAATGAAAAAGGAATACAGCGTCACTTTAAGCAAGTACACTCAGTACAATGATATCGGCTAGGACTTAAAGCTTACAGCCCTACAGATGAGATAACGATAAAATTTTAGAATGCCAACATATGGAAAAAATAACTATGCACACATTTTGAATAAAATGACATATGCAAAAACAATATTTTTATATAACGTGTGATAAAAACACGGCCTAAAGCATTATGTTAAAAAATATTATAATCCCACAACATTATCGTGGACTGAAAGTACCCGTAATATGTAAATTACGTTTTTATGTTCCCTTTGTATTTTTTTTTAGAGTATTAGGTTTATAATAATAATAATAATAATAATATAAATAATATAATAATATCTTTATTTAAAGAAGTTACACATTAAGTTTCGAGGAATTAACATGATTTTTAGAGACATGCTGCATATTCAAATCAAAGGGGGGGGGGATATATGTGCGAGAACAGTTCTATTATGGAAAAGTTCTGCATTCGATGCTTTATAGTTATTAACAATTATCGTATCTTCGTAGTGAAGTTATATATGTGAAACAAGAAGTAGAAAAAAGAAGAACTGATTATGCAAAATATGCATTACCTCGACGCATTATGCGTAAGGAAAATAACGTCGTAGCATAATGTCAAGAAACTACATCAATTCCTTTATTTATAGCTGGCAGGAAAATGAAAAAGGTGATACATAAAACGAAGAGTATAATCGGAAAAGATTTAATTTTTGTGTAAGAAATAAATTATAAGCTAGGTATACTCAGAATTTATAGTACTGAGCAGATTGTCCACTTTACACGGCCTGATCGCAATCATAAAGTTTATGTTGCGATAAACCCTTATTAACAAATGCAACTTTACAAACAAAATATCATTCAATGTGAGTGTAGAAAAAAAAAATGTTATGAAATGTTTGGCCCCCAGCAAGATAATAAGTGAAAATAGTCTGCTCTAGCCCAACAATGTCAAATATATACATACTGTTATACATTATCAAAGAACCACGCCCACAACTAACGGTCCCAAGACCGCGGGTAAATGTTATAATTTATTGTAAATCGGCATTTAAAACCAGAGGTTAACGACCAACATAACCGAAAGGTTAAGATTTGTCAAAGCTTTAAATATTTTAAGCTTCCCATTTTATTTACAGGTAATAATAGCAGTCTCAAAAAAGAGCTGGCACTTATTCTAAACAAATATAACCAGTCTGTAGAAAATCCAGTTGTCTATGTTCGATAAGGGTTTTCACGAATGTTGTATTATAACCATTACTGTTCGTTTTATCTTATATTAACCACCTACTAAATAAGTGAGATGATAATTGACACCACACAGGAATTGGTATTTAGAAATAAAATGTACGCAAAATCATTAAAATTTATATTATGCGGTGAAAAAAAACCCCAACTAAATTCATTCAATGAACAATAAACAACAGAATTCTGCTTCAGATAGGGATGATACTGCAAGTAATTGAAATTCGTAAACGTATTGAATATAAACCAGATATATAGATAAACACAGTATAAATCGTCATGTTGAAATCACTATCTGTTTTAGGAGAAAAACCAAGCAGTGTTCGTGCTGATGGACGTGTTTCGTGCTGATGTGTCTAGATAACTAGAAAATTGGGTTTTCAAAAAGTAAAAAGAATATTCAAATGTATTAAATAATCGGAAACTAAATAAATCATGCACTTTTTAAAATATTGTATAATACTAAAGCTAACTGATTTTTTTAATTAAGGCAAGGTAGAGAGAAACAAAGGTAGCGAACTCACTAACTATGAAATACAAGTACATGAGAGGTAGAACTTAAAATCGTAGAATACAATCTCTAAACTGCTAAAAAAAAACAATTTATGGCAAATAAAAAATACTTATCTGAATGTTTAGATGAAACGGTTTTACGGCATTTTAAACCATATCAGCTGCTAATATAAACATCCGGCTGTTGGGTTTTAAATGAACGATGTTACCCGCGTTGGAATTTTAAGCTAGAAGTGATTTACGCATAAACCCAAGATTTCCAGTTTTCCCCCAAAATTTGCTATCTCTGGCCAGTGATGAGCATTTGATTATAATTACATGGCTTGTCACAGTATCACTGATAGCAGCACCCTAGAATGTTTTATGATTTTATCATGTTTCAAGAATGTATAGTTTAAGCTGTAGGGATATAGAGAACATTTCAGATATAAGGAAAACGAAGATTTTCATAGGTACATTCAATTTTTAATAAGAGTTAAAGACTAAAAAGACTGGATTACATTAAAAAAAGGTTTTTAATCACTTACAACTCGCAATCACAGGGACTCAGTTCCGTGTTGGGATAGTGAAGGGTAAAATTAATTTTAGAGAGAAAAAAATTATAAGTATTTTTTTTTCTAAAATTGCTTTTTACACTACCCCAACACTGTGCCGAGTCCCTGTGATCAAAATAAAGATACTAATGTAAATTACTTTCATTCAATTTGGTAGAAAAAAGATCTCTGAATGTGAAAAAAAAATTGTAAAAAAGGTAGCAAAATGTAAACAAAGTAGTATTTTGACTTTCATACAAAATACTAAATCACTTTTACTATACCAATTGCAAAAAAAAAGAAAATAGTAAAAAAATTGATGACCTTTAAATTTATAGTAAAGTTATAAGTTCAAAGAGAAAATATCTCTTGAAAATAAGATGCTAGAGTTATAAACCTTGTCATGCATGATGTAAGTAATGACAAAGAACAATTATTTTAAGTCTAGAGTAGATATCATTTCTAATAACAAAGATTATACTTAGAAATATATGAATTTTACCTAAATTCCAAGTTCAAAAAGGAAATGGAGATAATTCTAGAAATACAGCTAGAGTTATAAATCTATTTGCACCTGATATAAATGTTAAGAAACATATTTAAAGTGCAAAAAATATCAATATACAAAAATAATATATAAACAAGAGCTGTCACAGAACGTGACAAATGCCTCAAAGGATTCTAGTTATAAACCACCTATTACATGCTAAGTGTGGTGGTAAAAATTGACATAGTTCGAACCCCAGCAGTGACCTTTAAGTTAGGTTAGGTTCACAACAAATTGTCCATCTGTGGTGACTTAATATTTTTTTTTTTAAAAATTGAAACTTTCATGTATGGAAGTTACAGAGCGGACACAATAACCACCATTAAATTTTATATGTATATAACATAAATATTGAAAAAGTTTAAACCTCAGCAGTGACCTTGAACTAAGGCATAGGAACACGGGTCTAAAGCGCAACACATCATATATTTATGATAATTTCATATGCGAAATAAAAAATATAATCCTTTTATTCATATTAGTTTTAGAGCAGACACGACCATCTCTGCCTATATGTATATTAACATCAAAATTGACAAAGTTTGAACCCCCACAGTGACCTTGACCTTAGTTGTAGAGACATGAGTCTTGTTCGTGGCACACGATATATCTATGGTTGTTGAATATGTGAAAGAAAAATGCATACTGAAGTTTCAGAGTGGACACGACCACCACCTTCTATATTTATATAACATAAAATTGACAAAGTTTGAACCCCCACAGTGACCTTGACCTTAGTCGTAGGAACCCGAGTCTTGTTCGTGACACACCATACATTTATGGTTGTTTAATATATGAAAGAGAAATTAAAATTCTTTCATGCATACTGAAGTTTTTAGAGCGGACAGGACCACCACCTTCTATATTTATATAACATAAAAAATGACAAAGTTTGAACCCCACAGGTACCTTGACCTTAGTCGTAGGAACCCGAGTCTTGTTCGCGACTCACCATACATTTATGGTTTTTTCATATATGAAAGAAAAATTAATACTAAATTCATGCATACTGAAGTTTCAGAGCGGACACTACCTCCACTGTCTTTATGTATAAAACCTGACGAACTGACAGACAGACAGACAGACGGACGGTTCGATTTTAATATGCCACCCTTCAGGGGCATAAAACATCTAAGTTCAAAGGGGAAATAATTCTGGAAATATTCATGCTAGAGTTATGAATCTTGACACACATGTATAAGGAACATATATTTTTAAGTTAGAAGTAGATACCTTAAGAAATAAAGAAGTAAGTAAAAAGGTAACCTTTTTTTTTAGGAAAAAAATGAGTTCATGGGGAGATAATTCTGGAAAAATATTGGTGCTAGAGTTAACAACATTGTCACATATGATGTAGTTGATGGTAAGGAACACATATTCGAAGTTTAAGTCAATCCCTTATTATGAAATAGAAAGAGAAAAAAATAACATTATTTTATGGAAAGTTATATGTTCAAGGGGATATAGTTCTGGAAATACTGGTTTTTGAGTTTAACTCCTTATCACATGATATGTATGATCATAAGGAATACATGTGTACATAATAATATTATAAGGAAAATATTAATGACCCTTCGGGACGGGGCTAATTTTTACCCCAGGGCTTTGATCTGAACAAACTTGATAGACACTCAGTATAAGATGTTTCATGCCAAATATCTAAGCTCTAGCTCTTTGGATTTTTTAAAAGAACATTTTATAAGGTTTTTTTTCGGTTGCTATGGCAACCAAAGTTCTGCATGGAATTTTATTCTTTGAACATGGTAGAGCCTTATGCAAGGAACACTACTGCAAAGTTTCAACAAATTTGGCTAAGTGGTTTAGGAGAAGAAGTCGTTTAAAGAAATTTTTGACGCACGGACATTGTCCTCAGATGAGCTAATAAAAAAGTTAGAGATAAAATGTTAACTGCATATAAGCATTAATTTAAAGTATGTACGCTGGCGCCGGCTTACAAGCCGAGATGAGTAGGACAGCTCTCCATATATTTGATATAGTTGAGCTAATAATAAAAATATCACTTACCTGGTCACTTAGTTAAGAGTCTTGCACTAAAATTGCAGTAAATACAATGTTTTTGTTTTCTTTTTGTTTTTAAGCGGTTTTTTTTCGGGGTGGGGGTGGGTAGGCAGTTCACTCAGTAACATGAGTAACACTGAACAGTGACACTTTACTATGGACGTTTATTAATTTCGAAGATGATTATCACTTATAAAGTATATATCCTAACATATAATTCATTTAGTAACTAAAATTTATCTTGTGATATTAAGTATAATATTTACAAATAATTCAAATTATTGCTAAAAGTTTCACAATAAAAACATCGATAAAAGTTAGAGTATGTTCAGAAATTTGATCCTTCAACGTTAGGGCCATTAGATAAGAATACAGAGGGCCAATTAATAATGACAAGACTCTCAACTCAGTTGACGTGTTAATGGGAGATATACAGTTAATAGTGATTTACTAGCTGATAAGCCCTTACTGAGATTCAGCAGGCTGGGAGGGTTTATGCGTAGGACTGTAAAGCTGTAGGATTCTACGCACGGAATTCACGTGACAGAGATAACGGTGTAAACTTCTAAACCTGTTTTATACACGCTTAGACGAGTGTTGATACGGTCATGCATTAATAACCCGCTAAATTAAAACGCTTTATTTAATAAAGAAAATAAACCTACTTGTCTAAAATTTGATTTTTTATTTCATGCTTTCTTTCCAGTGTTTTATTGTAATATATCAGATGATTATATTCTGATAAACCACTAGTGAAATTTATAAAATATAATTTTCACTGTAGCCGGACTATATCCGAATGCGGATGAAAAGAAAATCATAACTAAATAGAATAACAGTCAGAAATAAATGCCGTCATACGTAAATTGTGCTTCTTTAGGAAAAGAAAGTCGATGTTACCATACATCATGTTAAAAATGTAACAAAATTAGAGAAATTTAACAGAACTATATTTCAAAATTGATGATGTGACGTCATGATGTGATGACGTCACAAAGGAGAATGCGCGACGTTTCGCGGCAAAATCAGTAAAAAGTACTTAAAATCACTTAAAAAGCATGAAATAAAAAGAAAATTTATTTGTTTTACATATAAGATAGAAATATATTTCATTCGTGAACACCAGCTATTATATTTTCACTCGTGGCTACGCCACTCGTGAAAATATTGCATCTGGTGTTCACTTAGTGAAATTATATTTCAATCTTACATGCAAAACAAACAAATATCCTCTATATCACACACCCGTGCCGATTTTGCGACTCCGTAAATATGGTACGTGCACGACCGTGCACAACAGTGCATTTATTTTAACGTGACACAAACATAGCGTAACGACGCGCTAAATGTTAGCGTTATACTATAGGCGCGTCAATGAATAATGACGCTTTTTTCACTTTAAGCAGTCTTTATTTTTGGTATGTGACAAATAGAATATTAAATTCGTGTAAGTTCAATACTGGATTTATTGAACTCGTTGAATAAAATAATATCATGCTCGCCACAGGCTCGCATAATATAAATTTATTCAACTCGTTCAATAAATTCAGTATTGAACTTACACTCATTCAACACCTCTATTTCTTGAAGTGATAGTATGCTCATTTTTTTTTCAAATTCAGCTGACTTGTCTATATATTTTCATAAGATTGATTTTTTTAGATATCAATTTTCCACCGCTGCTCGTAGCTAAATACAAAGCATAAGAAACAATACAACTTTTCGATTTATTTTAATTTTAGGCCACTGAGTCAAAATTTTTCACGTCGCACAATAACGTTACTCACTCATATATTTTATTATATAATATAAAACGTTTGTAACGTCACTTTTTCTTTGGGAAAATTTTTGTGAGTTTACATTATTTTTTTATAAAGTGTTGACGGGTTTAAATTTAAATACCTTTTAAACGGGAAACGTTGTAACGTCGCTTTTCTTTGATATCGGTTTTATAATTGCACTTTTGTAAGTCTTTTCTTTGGATAATCGTGACTTTTTAATTTATAGTTATTTTGGTTTTGGAGTGATTTTTTGGATTATTACCTGCAAATTTTTATCTTGGCGGGTTTAAATATCCATATATCACTCCAAAACCAAAAATAATAATTTTATTACCTTCCCCTGCCGAGTTAAGACGATTTTAAAATATAATATCTTGCTACTTCAAATGAAACGTCGAAATAAAGATTCCCCTTTAGGGTACCCCTCATCACTACATACGCGTCACCTAAATACATGACGTATTTTCTTCGAACCTAACGAATGTAAACAAGAGAAAAGGGGTAGTCTTGATTGAAACGCACTTTTTTTGGAATTAATATCAAGCTTTTCACAAGGTCATATTTGTTTTCAATACTGATTGAGAATAGTATGAATAATCTATTTTGGTAAATACTTATCATTTGACAGTTAAAAATCTTGTAAATCAGAATTTACATCGCAAAATCAAACCGTACGCGCATCGCCACACGCATGTTGTTTAGACATGGGGCCCAACGGGGAAATTTAGTGTGTATATTACCCGTCTGGCTCGGTAATATCAATTTCTTTCGGGTGATCAATATCCAATCAAAAAGGCGGAAAAAATCTGGAAGGGTAATAAAGTTTTATATACACGGCTATTGTCGATTCATGAAGAAATCTTACTTTTTTCTCTAAAAAATAATGCTTGCTGAATTATAAAATCGTTAAAAAGATTGTTGACAGGTTATATGGCGGTATATAAACGGCTATTTCCAATATAACCCTCGCCTAGCGGCTCGGGTTATATTTACAAAAGCCGTTTATATAGGGCTATATAACCTGTCAACGATCTTTATAACTAATAATATATAAACGTCACGATTATCCAATTAAAAATGACGTTACAAACGTGCAGTTTTATATACACGGCTGCTGTCGATTTATAAAAAAAAAATCGTTTTATTCCCTAAAAATGAGGCTTGCTGTATTATAAATTCTTAAAAAACCTTTTCTGGGGGGTTATATTTTCCGTTAAAATAAAGGGTTTTTTTGAAATAACCCCCCGCCTAGCGACTCGGTTAGTTTTACAAAAAACCCCTTTTATTATGGGCCCCAATTAAAACCTTCAAAAAATTCTTTTTTACAAATATAATAAATTGTTTGCGAAAAAGGGCCCAAAAAAGGCCCAAAAGGGCTACCCCCAAATTTTAAAATTGGGCGTTTTAAAGGGGAAATAAGGGAAAAAATTAAACAGTACGTAAATAAAAAACAAAGGGGAAAAAAATGAAGGGGGAAATTATTTTTTTAAATTTTCAACAAAAACCCTTTTCCCGGAAATTTTAAAAATTCAATCACTAAAAAAGTGCGTCAAAAATTTTCCTAAATAAGGTAAATTTTTTTCGATTTGGAAAACCAAAAATTTACAAAACCGCCCCTTTAAAAAAATTTTTTAAAAGTTTAAATATTTAACTGAAATAATTCCAAAAAAAAAACATAAAATTAAAAATTTAAAAAATATTGAAAAAATTTTTGGGCCCCCACCATTTTGATTTTCAATAGCCCAAAATACAAAAAATCATAAATAAATATCATTTTAAACAAAAAAACCCATTTTACATTGGGAAAGGGTTTAAGAAAAACCCTTAAGGGATATTTTTTAAATCATGATTTTAAAATTTAACCCAATCAACCTTAAAGTTTTATCCGTTTGTTTTGGGGTTTATTGCCCCCCTTTTTCAAAAAAGACACAAAAAAGGGTTTTCTAGATTTCTAAAGGGTATCCAAAAGCCCCGGGGAAACCAACCACAAAGCTTCTTTTTCCCACCCTTTACCCTTAAGGGTTTTACAGCTGTCTGTACCCTTCCCCCAAAATTTTCCCGGCCCAACTTTTTGAAAAAAAAACCCAAAAAATTTTGTGCCATCATATTTTTCAAAAATCCCTCGTAGATTTTTTTCCCCCTTGCGGGTTTAAAGGGTTTATTTTAAAGTTTCCCCTCCCGTCTAGTTTTTTACAGCCTTCACAGAAAACCCATCACTAACAAAATCCCCTTTCCAGCGTTTTTAGGTGACAAAACAAACAGCAGAACATCTATATCTAAAAAAAAATTTTCCCCAAATATTTTCCTTTTTTGGTCAAGAAAAAAAAAACCTTTCCCCGGGGTTTTTAAATTTACTGACAAAAAAGTTTACCCTTTGCTGTAAGCAATACCATAAAAACCCCTCCCTTGATATTCCCCTTACTTTTCAGAAAACTATGCGTTTTTTTTTCTTAGCAAACATGAAAGAAAAATTTCCCTTCACCGGGGTTTATGGGAAACGACAAACCCCTTTCATTCCCTTATCCCCCTGTAACATAAAAGGCCCCGGACTTTTAAGCTTTTATCTCGGGAAAAAACTTTTCTCTAAATTTTTGATTAAAACCCCAATTTAACATTTTTTTGTCCCCTGAAATAAACAAACAACCTATCCTTTTCCGGGCCCTTTAAAATTTCCTTTCCCCCGGGTTTATTTCATTTGGGGTTTCCCCGATGAAAAAATTCATATCACCATTTCAAACCCCTCAAAATTTTAGCCCTTTCCTCAGGCGGGGGTTATGAAAGGGTTTAAACCCACTGGAAACTTTTTTCCCTGGAATTTTTCTTTGTAATAAGGTTCCCCCATTGCTTGTTCTATCAAAACATTTTCGCCCAAATTTATCATTTTTTTTTGGGCAAATGAAAACAGCCCTTTAAAATTAACTTTCCTTCAGGGACTATATTGTTTTGCTTCATTCCTAAATTTCTTAAACTTGTTTTTTTTGTTTTTTCATTTCAACAAAAAGTTTTACCCAAGGCTTTTTCCCCTTTTGTTATCAGGTTATCAATTGTTTTTCTTTTTTCAGCCCATTTTTAATCTTTTAATTTTTTTGTCCCACCTTTTTGAAAAAATCTTTAAAGTTTCCTTGTTTTTTAAGAAGTTTTTTCGCACTCGGGCCCACATTTTTTTCCTTTTCACTAGCCCGGGGAAATTTATTTTTTTCTGAATTAAATGAATCCCCTTTTAATTTATGCCATCGGGTTTTTAAAAATAATTTTTTTTTCCATCTTTTACTCTCTTTTTTTTTGTAAATTTATAATTTCCCCCAAAGGGGCCTTTTCATTTCCATTTTTTCCCCAATTAGTTCTTTCACCTGTTGGATATATTTTCGAGGTTTTTGGGTATGTATTCCCCATTACATAACCTGTATTCAGGGGTACCAAAACACTGCAAAAAAACCGATTCATCCCTTTTTTGCATTAAAATTTCAGTTTTTTCTTTTCCCCCATGACATCACAACTACCCAAATTCGCCCTTTGAGTTTTGAACGTTTTGGGTTTTATTCCCAAAAAGAGTCTTATTGTAGAAATGATGCCCCGTGATGGATTGTTCTTTGGGTCCCCCTTTTTAAAAGGGGTAAAAAGGGAGTTTTTTGCAGGTTGAAAAAAAACCCTTTTTTCTGGTCCCCTAAAACCCCATCTCTTATCAAAAGGGATAAGAAAAAAAAAAAATTTCCTAAAGGCAAGCCAATAAAACCCCAGAAAAGGGTTCTTTTTGGGTTTTTTTTTTGGGTTTCCAGAATTTCCTTTTGGGGGTTTTGTTTTTGAAAATTTCAAAAAAAAGGGAGGGTAAGCACCATAAAGGAAGCCCAATTTTTTTAACAACAATTATACAAAATACAACGATCTTATTTCTTATTTTTAGATTAATTGTTTCTTTATTCATTGCCCTGAGTTGTCAAGTAGTATGTCAATTCCATACCATTTTTAATCCAATCAATTAATATAAACCTAATAACACATACATGGATTTACAATTGATTTGTATTTTTTAATTTCAAACATTAAAAATAACAATAAACGCGAAGATTTCTTTAAAAAATGAACTACCTTTTAAAGGTAAACAAACAATCATCGTAATGCATGAAAAGTGTTATTGACACAACTTTACAACTAAGGGGGGGGGGTGTTGTTTTTTTTCCAAAGAATTATATCGGGCCTATGAAATGTGTAATAATGTAATTTGCCGAACAAAAGGAAAAAAGAAACGTGACAATACATTGTTTCCGTAATCATTATCAAACGTTTATTAAATTTGTATTTCATTTTAATATTCCTAAGTGAAAATGATAAACGCGGAACAAAAAGGTACACACTCTTCATATTGAAACAAGATACTAGTTTATAACATTCTAATAAATGAAGTATTGAGAAATATATATGAAATAAAAGCGTATTTTCATATTTTTTTTTTCATTGCCTGTATTTTCACTGTAGAAATATTAATTTTCACTGAGTGAAACATATTTTCCCATATTTTGTACTGAAAACTTGCGACTTCTTGCTTTTTAATTCGACCAATACACAAAATTGAAGGAGAGGTCTTAAGAATTGTAATGTCAAAAAAAGGGAACAAATATATA
Organism: Ruditapes philippinarum; assembly: GCF_026571515.1. Classification (NCBI taxonomy): domain Eukaryota; kingdom Metazoa; phylum Mollusca; class Bivalvia; order Venerida; family Veneridae; genus Ruditapes; species Ruditapes philippinarum. The sequence goes on along the minus strand of NW_026855196.1, from coordinate 8,864 downwards.
ACATAAATATAACAGAAAATTCAAGTTCTTTTCTATACATAATTTAGAACTTATTCAATTTTTTTCAATAAATACAGGATTTATTTTTACTGAGTGTTATGAAAATAAATATTCCAAGAATGGTGGTAGCTACGAGTGATATATGATAATTTTCATACCACAAGATGAAAATAAATCCTGTATTTATAGAAAAAACTTAAATTTTCTGTTTATTATATACATTTTTCTCTTTTCTTGACATTACAATTTGAAAGATTTTCACTTGAATTTTGTGTAAGCAGGCAGAATTTAGAAACATAGTAGTTCGGCAAGACACCAGTGAAAATACGGAAAATATGTTTCAATGCAGTGAAAAATAATTTTTTACAGTGAAAATACGGAAAAGTTAAATATGCATTTTATTTCATCAATTTTTCTCAACATTTCTTTTAAAAGTACATAATCAACAGGATTTATTTTCATCTTGTGATATGAAAATTACCATATTTCACATGGGGTTACCGCCACTCGTGAAATATATATTTTCATACCACACGATGAAAATTTATACTGTATTTATAGAAAACATCTTGAGTATCCTCTATTTATACATTACAAGGTATATATCATTAGAATAAGTAGAATAAGTGATATATGTTTTACATACGTATGTATTAATTTGTAAACCTCGCAAGATATTTACAGTAAAGTTATTATTACATAAGTACACAAGAAAAGCATTGATGCAAAGCATCAAAGGGCGACGCCAAAAGAATTTGATCCAGGTTTGCACCTAAATACTTAACAAAAGATGTGTACTTTATAGCAGTACCATTTCATCTGACCTGGAGGATAGGCCCAGTTTTAGTTGAAACTTAAACCAAAAAGAAAAGACTCTGTCTTGCCAAGATGCAAAGACAATTTATAGTCAATTAACTAATCTTACTATTTATTTTACCAAATACAAGGATACCTGAGTCATCATCATATAATCACAGGCACGAGTATCGGACCTGGGAAGAAAAAGTATGACCAGATTGATAAAAAAACTGTGTTCATCTTAAAAGTGTCAAAAACCAAAAAAAAAAAAAAAAAAAAAAATGTAAATAATGACCCCCTTTAAAAATATACTATTAACTTAAAGTATATTTTTAAAGGGGGTCATTATTTACATTTTTTTGGTTTGTGACAATTTTAAGATGAACACAAGTTTTCTTATCAATCTGGTCATATTTTTTCTTCCCAGGTCTGATACTTGTGCCTGTGCATATAATAAAAGCTTATTGCTTAGGTTGCAGACATGTCATTGACATATATTAGACATAAAAGAGGACCTAAAATGAACATCAGGGGGACACCATAGGTACTCAGAGCAGTAGTAGAAGGAGTACCAGCCACACCAACCAGCTGCTATCAGAGATAAGACTTGAAGCATGTAAGAATGTCATTACATATGGCAGAAACTTCAAGTTCCATGAAGAAGAAGAAAAATAACTTCTTCATGTGCAGTATAGTGTGATCAACTGTATCAAATGCTTTTTGTAGATCTAAAAGTATCATGCAATACTGCCTTTGTCCATTTCAAATAAAATACAATCTATTAAATGAGTCAAACATGTGTCAGTTGAAAAACCACTTCTAAACCCTGACTTAAACTGCCTGACCATGACTCGAACCCATGACTTTCAGAAAACCAACTGAGCTATCCGGCCGGCTACACATTTTCTCTTTAATAATGAAATAGTTCTAAACCACAACATATTTCCCCACTCTATTGGTTTATGTCCTTGAATTTCTGATGTTTACAGAGCATAGTGAATTAAACTCATGGTTATATGCAGTCACTGGATGAGAAATCTTTCAGCTTGACCAGAACTCAAACCTGTGACCACAGAATAATGTACCGCGGCTGTAAGCGATTGAACTATCTGGCCGCTTACACATTTTCTGGCCTAAATAGTGAACAGTTCTAAACCGTGACAGATATTTAGATTTTTAAATTAACAGATAATTAATTCTTAATTAATAAATAAGAAATAAAAACCTTACATACTCATAGTCTAAATTAAAATAACAATTTATATATTATGTATAATTATTTTTTACTAAAAAGGGCTTAGACAATAAACTATTGGTTGTGCCATTATTTATAACGGGTCAATTTGAAAGTGAACATAACTGTGCTAATACATGTACAATATCTATTTTTTGTACGGATAAAAAACTAACCCTTTTTCTATGATAAGAAATTTTATGAAGGCTGATTTGTATTTTGCATCAAGGGCACTGGGCGAAAACATGAAAATGCAACATACACACCACTTTGTGTCTGGCGCCCGGTTACTTTTTTGTACTTTGTTGGTTTTCATGTGGCAAAAAACACCCGCTATAAAATTAAGTGTACAAATTTATTCAAGGGCAAGTAACAATCTACTCTATGAAAAGTCTGTTGTCGGGTTGACTCAGGAGACCTAAGCTTGGAAATCGAGACCGGTGTCCCTCCATTACAAATAGATAAGACAGAAGCTGTCCTTTTCAATCTATGCACATGTTAGAAAAAAAAATAGAATAACCATTCAAAATATGATTTTTGAGACTTTATCAATTATATTGCTTGATCCAAGTTTCAGGACATTTTCAATCAATACATGTATTATCATTTATAACTTTAAATGAAAGTCTCATCCCTTTAATAATAATGACATAACTGTAACTCTTTAAATTCGGAAATATTATAAGTCTCATCATATCAATATACTAAGATATACATGTATGCACATAACATTAATAATTCCCAGTTTCTATTAAATAAATATGAAATCCTAACATTAACATTGGTACTAATGGATGGAATTCAAAATCTAGTAGAATATATAAACTCTGTTTTAGATACTATTATTAGCCAGCTAACACTGGGTATAAACAACTATAACCTGTAGACTGATCAATACAAGTATTATAATGTAATCAAGTGTTTAAAATGAGCACCTATATGTATAGCTTAAATATTCTACCTTTCATTTTTACCAAAGGTTATTTTAGTAACAATTCATATACAAACACATAGAAAATAATAATTTCACATAGTGATTAGAAGATGCCTCTAGCAGAATACCTATAGGTATGTTCCAACTGAACAAACTAGAAAAATCTGGTCTAGGGTATATCAAGCCAGTAAAAATATATATCAATATTCACTCACCAGGGCCTCTCTGCTTTTGATGACCTTACAACTGGTAACTTTTATAAAAAACAAAAATAGTAAGTAATACTAAAGATAGAGTAGACAGAGTAGACAGAAAAGAACAAATAATTTAGTAAACATGAGTTACTTCCCCTTAAAAGAGAGAAAACCTGAAACCAAAAAGAACACCCTAAACATTAAAATTACGAAATGTTGCAGGCTCAGTCAGTTTTATTAAGCCATGCAAATTAATGGTAAAGTATTCATAAAAAATAGATGACCATGTGACAGCAGTTATTGCAGAAAATCGGATAGCTTTCAACATCCGGATACTGGTACACTTTTGTAAAAACAACCATTCTGTGCAACAGATCAACGTAATATGGATAAAATCAATAGGTTAATCGTTAACAACAGTCCATTACCTATCCTTATACTCATTTGCAGGTGAACTTTCTTCTTGTAAGAAAATTTTGAAAATATATAAATGAATGAACGAAATGGATACGGCATCAATGTAGACCACAACGATATTCGAAATCCGGGTTTTAGTATTGTCAATAAAACTAAGGGACAAGCTGTTAAACTGAGCCTGCAATTTCGTGAAAATAATATCACAGTGCACATGCTTTTTATATAAAGTTATTAAATACAAATATAATAACATATTTGTTTACTTGATTTTTACGAATCAAAATAAATCTAATTAACTCAACATGAAATTAACTGCTAATAATAACAGCTCCTTCCATAGGCAAAAATAAAAAGTATTCCATATAAGACGACGCCGCTCACCGGCGTCGCCAATAATCATGTAATGCGAACGAAGAAAATGTAAATCTCTACCTAAAAGACCATGTTTTTTTATAATTTATTTGAGAAATATTCAAATTCAAAAATTAAGCAAAATTTTAACACGACTATTGAACAGAAAAGCGCCGAAAGTGTGTCAAATCACTTCTCGGCCATTTCCGTAATGCGTAAACACAACACAATAGTAAGATTACACAGAACGGATACGGTATTTTGGTCTAACCTACGCATATAAATATATGGAGGGCGTTCGTTGCCAAAATTCCAGACATGTAAAGTGTTCCTTTTTAAAATGACTTTTGAAAATACGAACTTGTATGCCTACCATTTTTATTGTATGCCTCTTAATTCAATCTTTTAATTGAAGGTTACCGCCTTTATATAACAAGTTTACATATATATCGTAACAACTGACCTAACATCTAAAACGACAACAAATTTACAAGTTCGTATCTTCCATTGCATGCAATACATACGCATGTTTGCACACTTATAGATCTGTAATATACAAATGTAATGTAAAACTCGAAAACGGAAAATAGAGTTTAAGAAAACGTGTTACCAGTTGTAGAACTACAAGAGTACGTTAACACAGTAACATGTTTAAAATGACAAAAGTAGATTCACAAAGTTAAACGATTTTAAGTCAAGCATAACGCCCCGCCCCTCTCGGAGTATTTACGAACTTCTATTGCGGACAGGTATAAAACGGCGCCGCTCCCATATTTTTAAATAAAACTGAAGGACAACATACGGCATTTTTCATAATATATATATGTTACATTTGTTACAAAAGTTTTGTCACTAGCAACATCACTTGAAAATTACTGATTTTACCATTTATGATGAAGATAACTTGTGAATTACCTTATTATTTAACATCGTGTTCTTATCAGTTACAAATTATTTATCATTTTAGTCATTAGCCTGTCCGTGCTATGCCTAGTGCCCTGTCCTGTGTTTTGTTTGGGGTCCGCCTGGGCTTCTTGCCACTTGTTCTTGTTGCTGGGTCATGTAGGGTTGCGTTCATTGAGCGCCGCCTTTCCTTGTTGATCTTGTTTATCATATATTCCTGAGAAACATCGCCGATTTGGAAATTTTTAGGGGAAACAATGACCAACTTCAAAGGAGTAATTTTATTGATAATGTAAAAACCATCCAATATTCTTATTGGTATCATTGAAAAATGTATTGGCACAAATTTCATTTTCAACAAAAACTATGCAAGTATTTGCAACAATAGGATTTTAAAGCGGCCACCGAGATTTCCTTTCCGAAATCAAGAAAATACTTATCCGTAGCACATATGTACAATCTTTAATAAGGTATTTTCAGTATGAATAAAAACTTTTTGCACTTGTTCATTATCCCTCATGTACAGACTCAATCAAACCGAGTCTGCAATTCTTATGTAATTTTGTAGTGATTAATGCTTCCGAGGGATCACTTTGTTTCCGAGGGATCACTTTGTTCTTCACAACAGCAGGTGTCAAGTGCTGTGTGGCAGCTGTAAAAAGTTGCCCCGTACTTCACTTCAGTTTTTCTGGTCCTTCGGGATCATTGATGCCAGCGCTATTAAGTGTTGGGAATTGAGTACCGTTCAAGCCGGTGCTAGGGGGCGTGAGGGATGTTGCACTTGTTCATTATCCCTCATGTGCAGACTCAATCAAACCGAATCTGCAATTCTTATTCAATTTTGTTGTGATTAATGCTTCCGAGGGATCACTTTGTTTCCAGATTTTTAATATACTTGTTCAAAGCTTATGGTCTTAAATTTCATTCAATATTCAATTTCCTTTTTGAATAAAGTATCTAAAGGCAGCGACGTTATTTTTTTCCGAATATATGAGTGTGGATTTAAGAGAGAAAAAAATAAACAACGACAAGTTAGAAACAATTTTTTTTTAATACTTCTACATAATTAATTTTCATTTTTAAGGCATCACTAGAAAGTTCATAAAGGATTCTTTTACTTGAGTCTAAAATTATCAACGCCGCCTTTCCTTGATGATCTTGTTTATTATCAAAATTGACCAAGAAAATAAAAAAAGTAAGTAGGGGACGCCATGTTTTTCTTACTGAATTTCAGAATGTGTTTTTTTTTTACTTGGGGATCATATGCCGTTTTTCATGGTATGGCACTTACGTGTCACATTGAAGGTTCCATGATAATCGCCATATTAACACATCTGCGGATGTTTCAAAATTGTACCAGTTCATGTTGAATTTTTGCTTAAGCCGGTGCTAGGGGGCGTGGACGATAACTTGCTCTTTCCATTTACCGTCCATGAGCAGGCTCAATCAAATCGGGCCTGCAACATTCTCAATTTTGTCGTTTTGAGCGTTCTTTAGGGATTCTTATTTTCTCTATTTTACAGAAAGTAAATGATAAACTTTTTAACGAAAAGTTAATTCAGTTTGATTAAATTCATTTTATTTTTAGGCATTATATAATTATATATCATAAATCGTATGAAGCACACTTTTATTTTCAATCCAAAATTATCAAAATATATTACGAACTTAAAAAAAAGTTTGGAGGGAACGCCGTGTTTTTCTTACCAATTCGAGAGTGTTATTTTCATAGTAAAAAAACCTAAAAATTCAATACATCTATTTAATTCATTTTTATTTCCGAGGCACTCATAGAAAGCTTATGGAGTAATCTTTCATTTGATACCAATAATATTGGAATTTTTTATAAAAATAAAAAAAAAGTTAGAATGGACGCCGTGTTTTCCTTCACTTTATTGAGAAATAGGAGAGAGGCGACGGGTATTATACCTGTCCGTACATTTCCGTGATAGAAGATCGTAAATACTCAGAGAGAGGCGGGGCGTCATGCATGACTTAGAATCGTTTAACTTTGTGAATCTACTTTTGTCATTTTAAACATGTAACTGTGTAAACGTACTGTTGTAGTTCTACGACTGGAACACGTTTTATTAAATTATATTTTCTGCATTCGAGTTTAACATTTCATTTGTGTTTTTCAGGTACAGATATATATCTACAAGTGTGTAAACATGCTTATGTATTATATGCACTGGTAGATACGAACTTGTAAATGTGTTGTTGTTCTCCATGTTAGGTCAGTTGTTAAGATTTACATGTAAACTTGTTATTTAAAAGCGGGTGCCTTCAATTAAAAGATTGGATTAAGAGGCATACCATTTGCTGTGCACGAATGCAATAAAAAATGCTAGACATACATGTTCGCATTTTCAAAAGTAGTTTTCAAAAGGAACATATTACATGTCTGGAATTTTGGCAACGATCGCCCTCCATATATAAATAATATATTAGATTTAGATATGCATGTTTTCTTTTTTCTTCAAATACAATAAGATGTGAGATGAACAAATAAAGTTTTATGTTTTGTTAGATATAAGGATTCTAATTTTTCAAGTATCAGTATGTTGCCTCGACCTCGTTTTTATTTTTCAATAATATTAATATACATTAGCTTTCTATGTAAGTTTCATGCAAGATTATTTATAAGTACATATTTACTATTGAAAATTTTCTATTGAAAAAATCATAATTACAAGATATAAATACCTAAAAAGCTTATTTTTCCTTTATTTAAAACGAGATATTTTCCGCTACACATATGCCCTTCATCGCCATTTTGTCCTTTGTGTTTCTGGAATAGTAGGGTCTGACTATAATCTAACAGTTGAGGTAAACATACGCGTGATAAAATCTCAACACTTGAGGAAATACCGCTGTAAACTAAACCGCTGACGAATTAGCTGACGATAGAGAGTAAATAGGAAACTGCTGGCAAGTTAAATGGAAACTGCGGAAAAATATAATATATTTTATATATCTAACTGGTTAGCACTTTTTATAATAAGTTTAATTGGTCAGCAGATTCTACCATATGTTTAACTGGGCAGTAGTTTTTATTATATGTTTAACTGGTCAGCAGTTTCTCGCACGCTGAATATAATGCCCATATAAAATAAGAAGGAATTTTAAAAAAGCATTTTCTACTATATTTTTTTCGGGAGATGTAGAATCTACTTTATTTACATATATTACAGCATAAATAATCAATTCACGACAACGCGCCATATTGCTTTATAAATCTTACCTAATACCTTAAATTGCAGCAATGCTATGCTTATAACTATGCTAATAAATTATTTTACTTTTTAGAAGTATCATTATTTAAAATTCACGAAGTTGACCTCATCACGGATTTCCCGTAACCTCATACATTCTATTAGTATGTTCATTTTTAAACATAAAATATTTATGCAACAAGTGCAAATAATACTGCAAAGACAGCAAAGGGAAAGCTCCGCAAAAACATTGCTTTTAGCTACTGTATGTATATGATATTAGATTATTATGATAATCATTGTGATTTTAAAATAGCATTATTATACATGGAAAATGAAAGCAGACATTATATTGCGCGATAAAAGTTACCGGAATCGGTTTTAATCCCTTAAATTTTGTTACAACAGAATGGCCATTATGTTCAACTTTTAATCATACGAAAGGTTTTGTGACGTAAAATTAATTTATAAAGTATATTGTTTTTTATAAACACAGACACATTAAACAGAAATGATTCCAATTTTTGACATTATATACTTGTCACAGTATACATGTGTTTGTATGTGATTAACATGTTTTTATATGTGCTTTTATGTATAGTCTTTAGATGTTGCAAATATTATACCAATAAATGTTTAATGTTACTTTTTATTTGCATTATGTGATAGTCCTTGTAATTTCATTGTTTTGTTTTATGTTTTTTTTTTGTTTTTTTTTTACTTATGTATGTCTTTTTTTTTATATATCTATTATATATTTCTTTTACAGGTTTGTACATAGGTGTATATGTATATCTTATTTTTGTACTCTTTTTTTT